>NC_063165.1:87039786-87090822 GCF_023159225.1 Perognathus longimembris pacificus | reverse complement strand
AACTTAGGGGGTCTTGGAGCTGTCCCTTAGCTTTTCCACTCAAGGCTGGTATTCTACTATTGGAGCCACATCTACACTTCCGGCTTTCAAAAACATAGGATCTTTAGGTAGTTGTCCAAAGGAGTTGCCATTTAACAAAGCAGTTTATGAATACAATGCATCTTGATCAATGTCACCTTTCAACACTGTCGCTCATTTCCGGCATACTTCAGGCTTTCCCCTGATTAATTAGAGGTAAAGTATCAGTGACAAGCTGGCTTGGGTTGGTTTTGACTGAGATCCTCAGATCTAGCCTCTGAGTAGCTAGAATTGGATTACAAATGTGAGCCATCGGCGCCTGGCTTTATGTATTTGATATTTTTATTATCTTTAAGTAATTGTACAAAGGGGTTACCATTAAGCAAATCAGTTCATAAGTACAATGGAACTTGATCAGTGTTACTCCTTTTATCATTCTCCATCCTCCCAAATTTTATTTTATATTTTTTGAGGCTCTGGGGTGAAACCCAGGAACCATAAAAACACTTTACACGGATCTACACTCCACCATCAGGCCCCTATGAGACATATATTTTTCACTGATTTACTATTTTGACTTTTTTTTTCAAAACAACCATTGTTTGTTTTTCTGAAAGATAAACTTGGCTGACTGCATTTTGAAATAAATAATATTATTCAACATAGTATGGCTATGAAAAATTAAATCTTATTTCATGTAGGCTATTAACCAAAGATGAATTTGAAAGTGGGAAAACTGGATAATGCTTATGGATTTATAGCCAGATCTGGTATTTATTCTGAGAAAATGATGGCAAATAAAAAAAGAAAAAAATGGCTGTAGCAATAAAAGAATAACATTTAAATGTTTATACGCAAACTTTGCATGCCTCCTGACTCAAAAAACTAGAACATATTTCATCTTTAATTATGGGAACAGCAGAAAAATTTAAGACCATTAAAATGGCACTTAAGAATATGCCTCATGGCCATAAATAAATGAAAGACAATTATGTTCTATCCTGATTTATACTTCCTGTAATTTTTTATTTGTGTGTGTGCTGGTACTGGAGCTTGAGCCCTGAACCTTGAGACCTTGCTTGAGTTTTTCACTCAAGGCTGGTGTTCTGTCATTTGAGCCTCACATCCATTTGCAGCGTTTTGATATTTAATTGGGAATGAAAGTCTCACGGATTTTCTCTGCAGTAGCTGGCTTTGAACTGCGATCCTTACATCTCAGCCTTCTGAAGATTATAGTCATGAGCCACTGACACCTGTTTACTTAATATATGTTTCTCTGTTACTACACTGTCTTCAGAATGACCTTATAGTTGTATAGAATGTCATCGTGTTCATGTACATCATAGGGTATGTAATATGTACTATATATGTGTACTGTGTATATATATTTCAGCGCAGGGCTCTCTGCATGTTAGACAAGTTGTTCTAGCACTGAGCTACACCCTCTGCCATGTATCTACTTGTATTTAAATATTGTCTGATTCTTGGGACATCTATTATTTTATTACATGTAGTTTAGCAATGAACATGATTAATTACAAGTCTTTGTGATTACAAATCTTTAATAAATGGACTCCGAATACATTGTGCCCGTCAAAATAGATCAGAAAGACCATTTCCCTGCACTTTTGCCAGTTCTGTACATTATGATTTGAAAATTTCAAACAAGCCAGTGTGGTGGTATACACTTTTAATCCCGGCACTGAGGCTGAGGAAGGATGCTACCGAGTTCCATGACAATCGGGTCCAAATAATGAGACATGATCTCAATGTTTTCTCAAGAGTTTTAAGTTGGAGTGTCAAAATTCTGGATTGTTAAAATGCTCTTCTACCCATTTAAAACCAACCATTTTTTGTACAGCTTTAATTCTGGTTAGATTGTGTGTGACTTTACATAACTTTTTGAAATTATTTTTAGTGTACAAAGGGATTTTTATTCAACATATTAGTTTAAGAGTACAATGCGTCTGGATCAATGCCTCCCCTCTCTACCCCATCTCTCCTAACCCCACCTCCGCCCTCTATTTTGAGCCTGGGTCATTTGATGTATTCCTCTGGGACTCATCTGCCTACCTACCTACCTATGCATCTATCTATCTATCTATCTATCTATCTATCTATCTATCTATCTATCTATCTATCATCTATCATCTATCTCTCTATCATCTATCTATCTGTCATCTATCTATCTCTCTCTCTCTCTCTATCTCTCTCTCTCTCTCTCTATCTATCTATCTTATCTAGTGTGATACTGGAGTTTTGAATGCAGGGCTTTCCTCTCCTAAGCAGGTATTCTTACCTGTAAGCTATACCTCTAGTTTGGAGGGTTTTATTTTTTAACTGGTCCTGGGCTTGAACTCAGGGCCTGGGCCCTGACCCTGAGCTTTTGTGCTTAAGGTTACTACTCCAGTACTTTTTTTTTTTTTTTTTTAAAAAAAGGTATTATTATTATCTTTAAGTAGTTGTACCGAGGAGTTTGAATTTGACATGTCAGTGTCGGAGTACAAGGTCACCCCTTTCCTCCTTCTCTCCCAACCCCTTTCATCTCCTCAAGTTACCTGGTAGGGATTATCTTGAGGAGTGTGGGTCCCAGAAAATGATATGAGATCAGAGAGGCCCCCCCCCCGAATGAAGGATGACTTGGGCCAATACTCAGCCAGCTTTCGCTTTATTCCTGGAGGAGGGCAGGCGCGTGCGGAGAAGTCGAGGGACAGATGGAGGGACAGAGCAGAGGGTGATTCTGGCATATTTGGTTACGATAAGTCACTATCAGGTGAGAGTCCAGCTGCGGGCTGCAGGCTTCAAAAGCAATCGCCGTTTGGCCAGAGCTACTCTGTGGTCTTCTGTTGTTAGTTATTATGGGGTCAAGATTCTTGTGACGTGCAGGCTGGGGTCAGTACAGCCAGGGTCTGCCGGACCAATCTGTGCTTTCACTTACGGCGTGTCTGGTGTTTACTTGGAGATAAGAACCTTACGGACGTTCCCGCCCTGGCTGGCTTCCAGCCTCCACCCTCAGATCTCAGCAGCGCGCGCGGAGCGAGTCACCAGCCCTCGGCTTTGGCAGTTAGCGTTGAGAGAGGCCCGAGCTTCCTGCCTGCTTGCTGGCCCGGGCGTGGCCTGCCTGTGCCGGGCAGCAGCTAGAGCCGCAGCCGTGCCCCCCACACCAGCTCCTCACTGACGGGGGCGGGGGTCGACCTCAGCCATCGATCCCAGCAGTCTTAGCCTCCCGGATAACTGGAGCTGCAGGCGTGAACACGCCCGCCGCACCTGGTGTGGGAGGCTTCTTTCTTTCACCATGATAATTGTCACAACCATTCTTGTGAGATTCTGAAATGAATGAGAGATGAAATGTACTTGTTAGATAATTTTTTTTTATTACAGTGTCCTAAACAACAACATCAGCATCTGGCCATTGGTTTATTGCAGCTTAAGTTGCTAGCAAAGAATAGTAATGCATAGCACAAACTGCTATTAATTCCTACATTTAATATTTCTTAAAGTTCCCAATGTTTGCGGGGAGTCCGTGGAGCACGCCTGTAATCCGAGCTACTGAGGAGGCTGAGATCTGAGGATCTACTGTTTAGTTTTGGTTTTCTAGGGTGAGAAAGATATTTTACACATACTTCACATCTTTCAAATGAATGTATAGTTTCTAACAGAGGAAGAAATGTGTCTGGCTATAAGATTTATAGTTATCAATTACACATGAGGACAAAATGTCTACTACTCCATCTGTACCTGTACATACTCTCTCCAGCCGTCGAAGCTGTTGGAAATATTTAGTTTCTACTTCTGACTTAATGAATTGATGCTGAAATTTTGTCTCTCAGAGCCTTTTCTCTTCAGAACCAGTTGTTTTTCTTTCTTCGTAGGGGAGGCAGAACTCAGAGCTGGGGCTCTATCCCTTAGGTTTTTGGTTTTTTTTACACAAGACAGGCACTCTGTCACTCGAGGCACAGCTTCACTTCTGGATTTTTACTGGTTAATTAGAGATAAGAAACTTACCGGGTTCCCTACCTGGGCTGGCTTTGACCTTCGGTCCTCAGATCTCAGCTTCTTGAGTAGGATGCAGGTGGTACCTTCCTACCACTGGCACCTGGCTTCCCTACCACATTTGGCTGAAGGGACAAAAATGAGAGCACCAGACTCCTTCTAGACCCCCCCCCACCGCCTTATCCTTTGGAGCTGCGCTAATGTCATTCATTGCTTGGCGAAGCACAGATAGGAATGCGTTGTCACAAGTCAGTCAACGTCCAGCAGGAGTGTCAGCACGGTCACGGCTGCCCAAAGTTTAAGGAGAATGAGGGGAAAAATGAGCACTGTTCATGTGGGTATTGGGAGGCCAGTGGCAAAATATAGGGCGGATAGAAAGGCAGTCAACTGGGGGACTGTGGCCTATCGAATTCACAGATGACGGGGTAAGCCCATAAAACAAAACACATCTGACAACAAAATGGGGCAGGGGGCTATACATGGATGAGAAGGTAGGAAGGACAAAATAAAAACAACCTTGCAGGAAATGGAAAGGAGACCCACCACGCAGAAAGCCATCCGGTCCTCGTTCGTTAACCAAGGCCAAGCTCTGCAGCGAGACGGAGCTGAAGATGGCACCATGACGGCGCCGTCGGAACCGCCCCCTTCCTGCGGCGTGTCCATGCCTCTGGGCCCTTTCTTTCTCCACCACGTCTCCCTTCTAACACACGTTCACACCACTGTTACTGACTCTCATGTCTTGCCTGACTTCCCTTGCCAGAGCGAGGACCGAGATTGTCACCTTCCACGCTTTCTGGTAGCACATTCGGTGCCTTGGCTGGGAAATCAGTGATTGGAAATGTCTCTTTTTCTGATCTGGACTCAAATGGTTACGGTAGTGTCTGTGAGAAATAAGCATCAAACTCTGTAGTGAGAGGAGTGGTAAGAAGGCAAACCAGAGAAGTGGACAGTGAGGACATTAACAGGGTACGTATGTACCATGTACGTATGCATGTTTAGATGTATGCATGTCTATAGGCATGTAGGTGTATATATGTATGTATATACGCATGTGTATCGATATATGTATGTATATGTATGTATGTACACATGCATGTGCATGCATGTGCAGGTATGTGTGCACGTGTGTATGTGTGTAGGTATGTGTTTGGGGGTCCTGGGGTTGGAAGCAGGGGCTTCATGCTCGGTAGGCTGGCTGTCTACCACTTTCAAGCAGCCTCATCTTTTGCTGCTTACTTTGGAGATGGAGTCTACTGAGCTTTCCTGCCTCGTCTGGCCTTGAAACTCAGTCTACCAGATCTCAGCATCCTGAGTAGTAGAATTACAAACACAAGCCACGAGCACCTGCTGAAAGCTCTATGTTAAGTGCTGAGAGGAAATATTTCATTTCGTTTAAAAGAAGTGCGTCTCTCCTCAGTGGTAGGTAGAGAGGTTGAGACACAGAAGCGCTGACTTGTCTGTCCCAGGAGACGCGGCTAGCGAGGCGAGGAGGCGCCCAGTCCCGCGTGCTGTCCCTCAGGGGGGCGACCCGGCAGAGCGGCCTTGGAAGACGCGCCCCCGAGAGGAGAGCAGAGCCCAGGGCGTTCACCCGGAACATGGGCGACCGGACAGCTGTGGAGCGAGGAGGAGCTAGAAGGAGACTCTATCTTTTGCTGTGTTTTGTCGGCTTTTGAAATAGACTCTTGTGTAGCCCAGGCTGGCCTTGAACATCGGATCCTTCTGGTTGCTGGGGTGACAGGCATATACCCCTGTGACCGGATGGAAAACTTAGCTTGGCCATGCATTCAGTCACTAACATAGAAGCTACAGGGCAGCAGAGTTGGCCGGAAAAGAAGGTATGGCACCGGAGGACGAGGCAAGTCGAGGCAGGTAAGCCCAGGTAAGGCAGGCTGGGAGAGCGGGAAGGACAGGGGGAGGAATGTTGCTGTGTCTCCGCGCTTAGCAGGGTGGAGGAGGCCAGGAGCCTCACACAGGAGCCTCGGGCGATGGAGAACCAAACCTGCAGAGGGGGAGAAGGAAGGCAGAGAGCCCGAGTGCAGCACCAGCCTCTGGAGCAGAGCCCACGAGGACTGCAGGAGACAGTCACACGGAAAGACAAGGAGGTTGCAGAGCGCAGCCTGGTGTCGGCGGCGGTGCCCGGAGGCCTAGCGAGGCGGGAGGCTGAACATGGGGGGGGCCGCGTGCAGTTCAAGGCCAGCCCAGGCCGGGACGTTCGTGAGACCCCCTCACAATCCATAGAGAGCAGCGGTGCGCAGCTGCTATCCCACGCTGCACAGGACGCTGAGACGGGAGGATCGCGGTTCCCGTCCAGGTCCAGTCCAGTCTGGGCAGAAGAGCCTGTGAGACTTTGTTCCCACAGGAAGGTTCTGGGCAGGGACCTACGTGCCTGGCATCCCAGGTCGAGCCTAGAAGCGGAAACGAGGTGGCGTACTGTCCCGGAGCGTGCCTGGGAAGGACGTGAGGCTCTGTCTCAACAAGAACCCGCACACAAGGGGTGGGGACGGGGCTTCCACGTGGAGCTGAGCCCAAGGCTCTGCACACAAACCCGATCACTCAACTAGTAACAGACATTTACTCTGCTTAAATAAATATGTATATATTTACATTCTAGCCTTTTAGGATCAAGCTTATTGCCCCGATTCACCTGAGGAGGGGAGAGAAGCCACGAGCTCGTAGTCAGCTCAGTCAGTAAGAGGAGGCGTCTAGATTTAGATGAGCGTTTCCCAGCACCGCGCAGGGAGCTGAGACACGGCTGCTGAGAGAGGACTTTAATCTTTTTAATTGTTATTATGAAGGCGATGGGCAGAAGGGGCTACCCTCGCATGAGCCAGGTGGGGCACACTTCTTTTTAGACAGTGTCACCCCTTCCCCGCTCTCTCCCAGGTTTCCCTCCTGTCTCCACCACAGGCCGTGGAGTTCATTTTCAACAGAGAGTCTGGTGAGGACCACTGCTGCATGTGTTCGCCCTTTGTCCCCCCATTTCTGTGTTCCCCGTATCCCCAAAGACAAACAAACGAAGGAGACAAAATGAAAAGAAAACAAAAATAACAACAAAGAAAAAAACAACATTCCACTTTCTGGAGTTCATTTCTTCAAATATGATTTCATAGGATCAGATGCACATGGGCACTGAGCCTTTGGGTTCCTCTCTAAGAGCGCCTCCTTTGGTCTCACTGTGTGTGAATGCCTACAGCCCTGTACAATTTGTCACGTCCCGGTGTATTTTAGATCTAGCTTCTGCACAGGAGAGAAAAGATGTGCCGTTTGTCTCTCTGAGCTTAGCTTACTTAATTTGCCATGATTTGTTCTAGGTCCATCCGTTTTCCCTGAACATGACAAAATTCCATCTTGCACAGGCACCGCGTCTTTTGGATTCACTCACCCGTGGTGGGGCATCTGGGTTGTTTCGCAAGGAATATGGATGCACAGGTAAGCATCTTTATGTGATGCTCTGGGTAGATGCCAGGAGTCATACATCTGGGTTGTAGGAACCGCCAGGCTGCTGTTTAGAGCGGTTGTATTTATTTGCACTCCTGGATTCAGTGCTACAGGTTCCCTTTCCCTACATCTCTGCCAACATTGGCCGTTCACCTTCACAATGTCCCAGGAGAGGAGAGGGTGTGCTGGTTAGGGGGGGAGATGGCCGGTGTATGGAGATGAAGAAGCGTCAGTCGCCAAAGCCGAGGCATGTCTACCAGCAAGGACTGAGGAAACCTCTAGTAAATTCCACTGGAACAATTTGTGCTAGCCATGTGAGATTCAAAAGCAAGCACACAAAGGTGTGCCAGGAGCTACCAGCGACGGGGACTGGAGAGAGGGTGGGGGGTTCGGGAGGGGGGAGGTAGGCGGCCTGGGAACCGGTCCTGAAATGCAGGGATGGTGTGACCTCCTTTCCAGTCAGTTCACATCCGTCACTGTTCACACGTCAACGTTTGGCCGGAACTCTTATGTGGTATAAAAGCACGTCCTGGCACTCGAGATACCTCTCTTCGGCTGTCTTCATCTCTTCTTGTTGAGTAGTGGACGCTAGATGTCCCGAGCCACCTACAGGCTTGGGGAAAAACACGTACAAAGCCTGCAGCATCAGACGAGCTGGAAGTACGTCTTTCTAGAATTCTTTTACTGATGTCTGTTTTCTTCTCACAGCCATGTAGATAAATAAATGCTCACCCTTTCGTTTACCTTTGCAAACAAAATCAAACGTGAAGCTGTTCAGAAACATTGAAGAAAGAAAAGGAAAAAAAAAAAGTTTGAAAAAAGGTCAGCCAGACTCAGCGTGTGTGGTGTTTATTGAGAGAGCCTGTCGGGGGTGGGGGTGGGGCAGCCAGACCAGCCAGGGGCCACGGGCCACGAGGATGGAAACGTGTGCTCGTGAATCCACGAGGTCTGGGCCGAACAATGTCCGAGTGTATTGCTTGACTTAGCCTTTGCAGTGGCGAATCCTTAGCTCTCTCTGCAAACAGCACGCTTTCATCACACTGACCTTATGCTAATGTTTTCTTTTGTTTTACAAATACGAAGGCTTTTTGATCACCCAGTGCTAATCCCCTCGTAAAGTTTTTGACTATAAATGCCGGCTGTGCTCTAGGGGGGACCATATTATTGGTGGAGAGCGTCCCGTTCTTTATTATCGTATTTTAACTCATACCTCACGCGGCAGGATCTCTTACATGGCCTGGAGAAATAGCTCAAGAAATATGACTTCTGCAAAAAGTCACACACTCAGTTTAAACATACCGGACACATGAGAGACTAGGTCATTCAGAGAAATAAATCTCACAATTAGAAAAAAAATTGTCTTCACTCAGGGTGTAGACGGGGAAAGTTGGGAAGAATGACACTGAGCAAAATATCCTAAATAAGCGCTGCATAAGCTAGTTCTCTTAAGCCTTATGCTCAAGTATGTAATGTTTTCTGCAGGACATTTCACTTTTGTGTGTGTCTGTGCGAGAATGGGTATGCACGTGTATATATATGTGTGTATGTTCGTGTGTGTGCATATGTGTGTGTGTTTGTGTTGGTACTTGGGCTTAACCCAGGGCCTGGCCATTGTCCTTTAGCTCTTTGCCCAAGGATGGCCCTCTACCAGCAGAGCCATGGCTCCACTTCCAGCTTTTTTGGTGGTTCATTGGAGGTAAGAATCTCACGGCCTTTCCTTCCTGGGCTGGCTTTGAGCCTCGATCTTCAGATCTCAGCATTCGGGCAAGAGCCACCAGCACTCAGCTGAGACTTAACTTTCTGCTTTCCCCCTATTTTTGGTTGGGGCACTCATGGCATTTTCAAGGCTCTCACACACGGTGGCTGGGGCTCCCGAGAGGCCGTTCCACGTGTGGAGGGGCGCCTTTCCACGTAGGTCCTGGCCAGCTCTCATCCGCGCTGAGCCTCTGCAGCTCTACTCCACTTCCAGCGCCGTTGCACGTTGGAAGGAGAAGGCGGCTTCTTGCTGTCTTCCCTCTGGTTCCGCTGTCGGCTTGAGAAGGCTTCAGGGGAGGCCAGCCCCGGCCGGGCCGGGTGCGGCACCCAGGGACGGCTGGGGACGGCTGGCCTGCAGCTCCTGAAGCGCCGACAGGTCCTAACTGCCTTTGGTTCACAGACCCTGAAGCCCGCGGGCTGCGTTCCTGGGGCGCAGGAGCCTTCGGCATGAAAGGCGAACGGCGTGAGCGGCCTTCCGTGCTTCGCGGTGGGCTGGGAAAAGCGCTTTACCTGGGCAGCAGTGAGAACGTGTTCCCGTTGACCTGGAATGAGCCCCCTCCCCGCCCCCCCAAGTGTGCTAAGTGCCCAAGGAAGCCTGGCTCGAGTTTCTATTTATCTAACAGATAATTGAGCGAGCTAAAAGGTCTTTTATTATCCTTCTGTGGATTGCATGCTTTGCAGGGCATTCAAGCTTTATTAAAGCCATGTGTACCCCTCCCCAGCACCCTCTCCGCGAAAATCAATCTTCCCGTGCTCAGGAATGCAAACCAGACTCACTTCACAGGCAGTGTAAACAAACATCATCAAGGAGGCGGATTCCCTTCATAAATTATCCAGAGCTTTCTGCATTAGCACAGACACGGTTTGGCTGCTCCTGACCAGGCGTGGGTCTCCCTTTTCCCGGAAGATGCCCGAACGTCAGCAGGCTTGACCGGGCCCCGGTGGACGGGGCTCACGCGCGGTCCCCGGACTTTCAATCTAACGCCGACCACAGGACTCGATCCCGTCAGCACCCGGGATCAGAGGCTGTCCTGGCTGAGCAGAGACCCCGTGTGTGCGACACGGAGACGGAGCAGAGTTTCTGCCATGCCGCATCGGGAGAAGGGGCCTGGAACGTTCTTAATCATGACGACGAGAGCAAATCGCTTGGAGAATTCCCATCGAAACAGAGACTGACTGTCCTTGAGACCCGATGACTCCCGCCCGTAGTCCTAGCTGCTCAAGAGGCTGAGCTCGAAGGCGCCTGGCTCAAAGCCGGCCCGGGCAGGTAACTCGGGGGGCTCTTACCTCCAGTGAGTGAGCAAGACGCGGGCGCGCAGGCGAGGGAGGCTCCAGGGGTCGCAAGCCGGCCCGAGTGCAAAGCCAAGCCAGGCTGTGTGGGCCCGGGCTTCACCCTAGCACTGGACCACGCCCGCACGCGTGTGCACACACACACACACACACGCACACACTCACATGCACACAAGCGTAGATTCCCGCCAAGACGAAGGGATTTCAATAAATGATGCACTCAAACTTCCCGAGTCTCCTGACGTTGTGCACGTTGGTTTCTTGGGTGCGTTGTGCTTTGTTTAGCTGGACACAGGCGGCTGCTCGGAACCGCACTGACCTGTCCCGTGCTGTCCGTGGACTGTGTCTTTCTATGCCAGTACATTACTAACCACCCTGTGTGGCCAAAGCCATGGGAGGCTGTAAGTATTCTTTTAGATATATTAATAAATTGATGAAATATGCAGGTGAAACTCACTTCTGGACAATCCAAGAGGATTCCACACTTCCCTTTTAAGAGTTATTTTACTTAACTTTTCCTTTTTTTTTTGCCAGTCCTGGGCCTTGGACTCAGGGCCTGAGCGCTGTCTCTGGCTTCTTTTTGCTCAAGGCTAGCACTCTGCCACTTGAGCCACAGCGCCACTTCTGGCCGTTTTCTATATATGTGGTGCTGAGGAATCAAACCCAGGGCTTCATGTATACGAGGCAAGCTCTCTTGCCACTAGGCCATATTCCCAGCCCCTTAACTATTCTTGATTTTTCTACAATAGACAAAAAATTAAATCAACCTGCTAGAGCTCAGGGCCTGGGCACTGTCCCTGAGCTTCTTTGTGCTCAAGGCTAGCACTCTGCCACTTAAGCCACAGCACCACCTCTGGCTTTTTCTTTGTGTGGCACTGAGGAATCGAACCCGGGGCTTCATGCATGCGAGGCGAGCACTCTACCACTAGGCCACATTCATGTCACTATGCTCATGTCACTGATAGCTTACTTTAAAGGTGTTAAAATTAAAATTCAGTTTTGATTATATAAATGATAATGCAAATAAAAGGTAAAACTAAAAAATATGGACAAATTGATTTTTGTTCTGCTCACAATCTCAGGAGATGCCAGCAGTGTTATCTGCTTGATTGTCCAGGTAACTACACCTACATGTTTTATGTGTATATGGTCTACACATATAATCTCCTTGGAAGCTATAATGAGCCTTGGAATTATGTCTAATAGAATTGAGATGATTTGCTGTAATTCTAGAGTGTATTTTGGTTTTACTTAATAATATGTCTTGAGAAGTATTCCCCCTTGGTACCTATAATGAACACAAATATTTTAAACTGTTGCTGTACTTCGTATATGGTACAGCTACTGCAAATTTATTCTCTATTCTACTTTTGCCATGTAGGAAGGTCCTTTATTCTTTGTACAATGAGAAGGAATTCTGCAGTGACCTGTTGTATGCCTCCTACAACTGCTAAGCCTGAATGGCCTCCTAAACAGTTTTGCTTTCTTTTCCGAAATCTGGGCACTACACAACTCTAAGTCTCCTAAGGTTTCATTTTTTTTCTTTTTTACCCTAGTCTCTTTTTACACCAAGAAACCCTACACCAAGAAACATTTTGAGGACATTTAAGAGAATTAAAAAAATTGTATTTTTTTTCAGTTCTTCACAGAATACAAAATTATTTTTGACATTTCCGTGAATGAATACCTCACTTAATAAAGATTTTTTATTCTTACCTTGTACTTATGTGGTGATACTCCTATTATATTTTGGATAAAATGAATAGTCTTTGCTTTAGACTTTTTATGCAAGAGGAATATATTATTTGTGTAAATGCTCCTTAACTTTCTTACTTTTCACTGAACAATTACATTCTGAGAGTGTGGCTCTTTGAGAAGGTGAATTTGATAACCCTCTCACTGTTTATTGATTTCAGGACTGAGAGATGGAGATTTGTGTCAATGTCATGATTTTGTTGCAAATGAAAAGAACACAGTGATATTGCTTCCTCCTTTGTTATCCGAATAGTAGCGATAATTTATTGAAGTCTTACCATGTGCCAGGACCACAGTTAAGGTAGGTGAAGCAGCTGAAGCAGTCATTAGTGACAGGAGGAATGTAGAGATTTATTTCTCTGGGCTGGGGGTCTGGGCTCCATGGGCCGGGCTGGGAGGCTGCCCGGGTCACGCAGCAGCGCTGCCAGTGAGCGGGAAGTGGGAAGGCGGGAGGACTGTGTGCGTGAGCTCTGTAGCTTGGGGACTGACGTACTGTTAGCATGCCTTTGGCTGTGGCTTCATCACAGAGCCACGCTAGCTACAACCTGGATCGGGAATTGTAGTCCCAGCAGCTGTTCCCAACGACAACTCCACCACCGTGGAAGAAAGTAGACACAGGTGGCAAATTCCATCCCGGTATTTATACAACTATCCCCCCCCCCCTTTTTTTCGCCAATACTGGGACTTGAACCCAGGGACAGGATGCTCTCCCTTAGCTTTGTCAGTCAAGGATGATGCTCTACCACGTGAGCCACATCTCTAACTCCAGCCTGTTGCTGGTTATTTGGGGATAACATTCTCAGGGACTTTTCCTGGACTTCTGTCTCTGGGCTGGCTTCAAACTGTGATTCTTGTATCTCAGCCTCCTGAGTTGAGCCTTTGGCACCTGCTGTTGGTGTTTGATGCTGGGCGTTGAAGGCAGCGTGTCACGCATGCCGGGCAAGCACTCCACCACGTAGCTAACCCCCCAGCTCCATGGTCTGATGATCTGATGGAATCGCTGCTCTGGAATCACTAGCACTCTAGGGGGAGGACGCTCAAGGTTCAGAAGCTAAGTATCTTTTGTTGTTCTTGTTGTTTGGGTGTGGGCTTAAACTTGGACCTTTTTTGCTCAAGGCCAGTGCTTTACCACTTTGAGGCACTTGTGGTTTTCTGGTGGATAATTGGAGATAAGTATCTCGTGAACTTTCCTCCCCGGCCTGGCTTTGAACTGTGATCCTCGGATCTCAGGCTCCTGAGTAGCTAGGATCCCAGGCGTGAGCATGGGTGACAGGGGGGGAATTGGAGCCGAGGCCTGGACGGTTCAAGTCCCCGTCTTAACTCTGTGCCACACGGGAGGGGAGAGAGAGAATGCGGCCCAGATCCCTTGGGTTAAACGAGTTGTAAACGTCCCTTTTCTTAAGACAGTTCCCACGGATCCGTAGTGTGGACTCTGTAAAGGAGCAAGTGGGTCAGTGCTGTTTGCCTTGGCGCTTCATCTTCGGGCCTCCTTGCCGCCACAGATGCGTCTCTAGAACAATGAGGGACATTCTGGATATTTTAATTTAATGCCGCCATTTTATTTCACACGCGTTCGACTGAATTGGGTTGTCCCTGCCAGCTTCCCTCTAATCTCAGAATGTTCTAGCCCCATTCCCAGAGTGCTCATCAGACCCCACCCTGCCAATGAACACACACAGGCCTCTTCTGCGGTGGATGAAACGATCAGGACCCCCTCCCAAGGACGGGGCACCCACGTCCTCCTCGGTCTTTTGCAGAACGTGTGACTGGCCCTCTCAGAGTCCTGTGGGTGAAGAAGGCCAGCAGTGCTGCGCGGGGGCGAGGAGCAAACACAGGCAGCCGCTGGGCTGCGGGCCTTTCAGAGCGGGGCACAAACCCAGCGCCTCACCCACGCTCGCTCGGCTAGGGCTGGCACTGGGCCACGCGGAGAGGGGCGGCCGCTCTCTCCAGCTCC
This sequence comes from Perognathus longimembris pacificus, assembly GCF_023159225.1. Taxonomy (NCBI): domain Eukaryota; kingdom Metazoa; phylum Chordata; class Mammalia; order Rodentia; family Heteromyidae; genus Perognathus; species Perognathus longimembris. The sequence goes on along the minus strand of NC_063165.1, from coordinate 87,076,619 downwards.
CTCCTTCCAGACCCCTCACCGTCCTTCTTACTTTTCAAGTTCAGACAATGGTGTGGAGCACGGCATCTCTTTCCGTGGGCAAAGGCCAAAGGGTGGGAGCGCGACAGGTGGAAGCAATGACCCCCAGTGTCCTTTCTAGTTTGCCACTCCTAGGGGTTATAATACTTAGCTATCCAGCTATCTTCCCTTAATAACTGGGCATAGGGCAAGGCGGACTACTCGTTCCCCAACACTCTAGGAAGGGCAATAAAAAGTTATCCTTCCTCTTTTCTTCACTGGGGTTTCTTGAGTAGCTATTTGGTTACCTGAGATAAATGGGGGGTGGGGGAGGGGGAAGCTCACACTCTGAAAGTTTTGAAGCTCTAAAGGCATCAAGTTTCTTGGAGAAAATCCATTCTGCAACCAGAAGAAGGTGTTTTAAGTTTTCAGAGTTAACTTGTTTTCTTTTTTTCTAAGGGATAACCTTCCTTCCCTCCCTCCCTCCCTTCCTTCCTGTCTCCCTTCTTTCCTTCCTTCCCTTTCTTTCTTTTGTTCTTTCTTTCTTTATTTCCTTCTCTCTTTCATTCTCTCTCTCATTCTCATTCTCTCTTTCTTTCCTTTCTTTTTTTTTTTTTTTGCCAGTCCTGGGCCTTGAACTCAGGGCCTGAGCACTGTCCCTGGCTTCTTTTTGCTCAAGGCTAGCACTCTGCCACTTGAGCCACAGCGCCACTTCTGGCCGTTTTCTATATACGTGGTGCTGGGGAATCGAACCCAGGGCTTCATGTATACGAGGCAAGCACTCTTGCCACTAGGCCATATCCCCAGCCCCTTTCCTTTCTTTCTTGTGCCACTGCTGGGACTTATCCTCAGGGCCTGGGCACTGTCCCTTGGCTTTATCACTCAAACTTTGTCTACCATTTGAACCACAGCTCGACTTCTTTCTGTGCTTGGTAATTGGAGGTAAGAGTCTCATGGACTTTCCTACTTGCCCTGGCTTCCGGCTGTGATCCCCACACCTCAGCCGCCCGAGGCGCTGAGTCCATCCTCATGAATGAACTACACCCTGACACTGGGGAGAATGGGGAGGAGGAGCAGCTGGAGCTCGTGGAAGGAAGCGGCGTAAGGCTTTGTTGCCCCACTGTGCTGTCATGTCATCAGGAGTTCTCAGGGTTTGAACACGGAGGGTCGACATTCCAGCAGACGTACTTGTGGGCAGCCATTCATCTCAAAACACAGCAGCCATGTCTTCAGAGCGATGTCCAGACTGTGGAGTCTGCAGGCTGTTCCTCCAGGGCTGGCTTGCTCCGGGGCCACAAGTTGTGGTCAGCCCCTTCGTTTCCTTAGTGAAGACAGCATTGCCTTGAGCATGTCTTGGTTAATGAAAATGTGGAAAAGGGACAATAAAGAAATGCTTTGGTTTGTAAATATGTGCCCCAAAATGCATTCCTTGTTGGCATTCCATAAGCAGGTACTCAACGTAGCTGCCCTTATTTTTGTGGTAAGAGAATAAAAAGGGATAGGAAAAACGGGTCTACGGAGGCTGTAATCATGATCATAGCAAAGGGCAGCGGCTGGGATGGTGCACAGGTAATCCCAGCACTTCAGAGGCTGAGACAGGATGTGAGTTCTAGGCCAGCCTGGGCTAGACTGCGAGACATCGCATCAAAAATTAAAAAAAAAAAGAATGACAGCAAACAAACAAAACCCAAATAAACCCAAAAGCCAACAAAAATAGCAAAGGTTAAATAGTTAAATTAAAGTTGAGCCCTGCACCACTCCAGGGGATGTCATTTACACAGAGTTCGATGTGCTACGTTTCTTTGGAGTTGTGCCACACATTGGACCTACCAACGCGTTAGTAACATTTGCTATGTATCGCACACAATTCCATGCATATTATACTTAATAATCATTGCCACAATCCCGTAACATAGATCTTGATGTCTTCATTTTACAAATAAGGAAAATGGGGTACAAAATGTTCCCAGTCAAAGAAGTAGCAGAACTGATCTGTTACACATCTGACTTCAGGGCTGGACTCATAATCACCATCTTGTGCTACCCTGAACCACTCGGATCAGACCCAAGGGGAGCATTCTGCATTTACTTATTCATTTTCCACAGAAGATTTGTTTTCGTGCATGTGTGTAAGAGTGTGTATATGTGTATCCGTGTTTGTGCCATTACTGGGGCTTGAACTCAAGGCCTTGTGCTCTTTCTTATCTTTCCTTGCTCAAGGCTGGTATTCTACCACTCGGGTCGTTCCTCCAGTCTGGCTTTTCGCTGGTTAGAGATGATCACTTGATGTGTTTCTCTTGGTTGGCTCACACTGAGATAACTAGATCTCAGCCTCCTGATTACAGGCGTATGTCACGGGCTCCCCAAGCGGTCTGAACAATGCCAGGTTCTAGAACGGCGCAACAACCCAGCTTGGGGCTCCGTTTAACCTTAGACTCTTGCACAGCTTTTCTTCCTGAGGTGTTGCAAAGGGCACGTGCCGTACCTTTCTGGGGTGACCTAGTTTCCCCATGCTCTTCCGGAGGCCCAGGAGCGAGCTGGGAGAGGACTCGTGGGGATCTCAGTACTTCTCGCAGCAGCACCACTGGGAGCCTGGCGTTCAACCTCAGAACTCACCAGCCTTGTGATCTCTCTCATCCTTTTCTTCCTCTTCCTCCGCTCTCAAAAACACCTCCCTCTCCTCCCAGCTTGTCCCACAGTAATTCAGAGTGACCCGAATCTTTCCTACACAGGGAGATGTGTTAATTCAATAATGTCATTACATTTATATAAAAAAAAAAACAGTGTTCAGTGAAATAGATGACTGTTTTTACGAAGTGAAATTTATGAACATTATGAAAACAGAGCTCACATTGTACTTTATTAAATAAATTGAATGACCTAAACTCACTCCTTTATGGTCAAATAAGTAAAAGAGAAAAAAAATGAGCCCAATGAACTCACAGAGGAGGGAACAGAGGGCAAGAACGGAAACATTTACACAGGCAAAAATCCACCGGCAATCACCACGCTCCTTGTGCATTGCGGTCCAGGCCCGAGCACTTCTCAGCAAGCATCTTTTTCCTCTTAGGTTGATCTATACTGACAGGCACCCGTGGACACTAATTTTTAAGGGTAGACTGCGGCGTAGAGGCGGCAGAAGCAATGGGTTACTATATTTCACTGAGGCACATTTGCCATAAAAATAACTGTTTCTGCTGTTGCTGCTCAATGGTCAATGCCTTCCAGTATGAATACAGAGAGTCCCATGAATTATGGGTGTACCGGCTTCCTTGAAACTGACCGGGCGGGGTGGGGGTGGGGAGGTCCAGGCTGAAGGTCTGCAGTGCTGTGGTTGCTTGGGGGTGGGGGGGGTTACACAGCAGCGCCCAGCGGGGTGCAGACGTGAGCAGTGTTAATAAAGAGGGAGGGCTGCTCGTGGGAGCCCCAGCAGGGCAGGCCTCCGAAGCAATGCAGCTTCCAAGACGACTCCAAGTTAGGCACCGCGACAAGGAAAACACGCCGCTGGCTGTGAAATAATGGGAGGGATAACAAATACCCAAAACGTGGAATCTCCTGGTGAAAAATGAAGCGAGGCTTTATGAGTCCGAGCTGTCAGCTCGCGTGAAAAGCCCCCCCCCCCCCCCCGTGCCGTCGGCGCCGCGATGAAAGGCCGGACCTGGCAGGGAGGACTCGGATCTGGTTTCTTACTGGGATGCCTTGCTCCAAAGGCCACGGCGGTGGGGATCACCGCAGAGATAGTGGGTTCAGCGGGAGGAGGGAGCAGCTCCCAGGGCCTGGTGGGAGAGACCGCAAGGTCAGCACGGTGGTGTGTCAGCGAGTTCTCAAGGAACGCGATGATGTCCATTTCCAGAACTGGAAGTGTTCAAAGGGACACGTACAACGCACTGTTCTGTGTGTCCGTGTGTGCGTAGCGAGGCTTAACTCAGGGCCTCGAGCTCTGCGCGACCTGCTTACTCATGGCTGGAACTCTGTCCCTGGAGCCTCCAACCCTCCGGGGGGCTTGTAGTGGAGGTAGGGTTAAACTGGGGCGCCCCTTTCTGGACTGTCTTCCTTTCTTCACCCTGGTAAGCAGCTGAATAGATCCCGGGAAGCTGGGTGCTGGTGGCTCACACCTGTAACCCGAGTTGCTCAGGAGGCTGAGATGGGAGGCTTTCAGCTTGAAGCCAGCGGGGCAGGGAAATCCACGAGTCTCTGATCTCTAATTAACCACCCCAAAGTACAAGGGGAACCGAGGCTCGAAGGGTGGAGCACCAGCCTGGGATGAGAAAACAAAGGGACAGCTCCCAGGCCCTAGTTCACACCCCAGTGAGGGCACACGGGCACACCCACTCTCCCCCCAGTCATGCCCACCCGGCGGAGGAGGACACAGACCCAAGGACTCTTCCCAGGGTCACTTGGTGGAGACAGGATGGGGCCCCAGAGGAGAAGCTTGCTTCACTGATGGCACGGAAGCTTTCTTCTCATCTCAGTGACACTGCTTCCCTCGCCTGCAGTTCACCACACACACACACACACACACACACACACACACACGGGCACATGAACAAACCAGGCATCTTGTCTAAACTAATTTATTTCATGAGATCATTTCTCCACACTCCATTTCACACTGCCTGTGGAGACATAAACCTAGCCTTGAGGAAAAGAATGAAGACTTTGGTCCCTCGTTTGGCCCTAAATGTCATGCAGAAAATGTTTTCTTAACCCAACGTGAGTCCTGGAAGACTTGTTTGCTTGACTTTCTAGCACTGCCAGCCACAAGACACATCGCTGTAGAAGGTTTTACAGACGAGGCCGAGTCTCCACGGAAAATAGGAGCCCAGGCGGGGAGGCCCCTGAGCCAGGGCCATGGGGGTGGGAGGAGGGTGGGTAGCTTTACTGAGAATTCTTCCTCAGCTGGAAATTCTGCCCCATTTATTTCCAAGAAAGCTTCATTCTGTAGACATTGCATTTATGAATTACCACAACCGTTGGTACAACATTTCACACTGCTTAAGTAAAGGAATGCATCTTAATCATTAGAAAAAACAGAGAAGCATGAAGCCAGATGAAAATTCCGTGTTTGTCTTATTCTAGATAACGGTTTAAGCTCTTTGACCCTGCTGAACTCACACAGATCCTGCCTGTGACCCTACGAAGTAAAATAGATGGCCAGCCACCCCAGCGCCCACGCGGGCTCCCCTCACGGTCAATAAATGATGTGTGATTGGAGTCAGGCCATGGGCAGCCAGGGAGGGCGGGCTCGGAGACCTGGCGCTGTCTCCCGGGCCGTGGGGCTGTGTCCGAGGGCACTGTGTCTGGAGCTGCCCTTCCCCTGCCTCCTGGGGCGGGCTTCTGGTGGCTTCTGAAGGGACATGGGCAGGCCTTCCCTTCCCCACTGATGTTCTGGGGCAGCGGGGGGACGCAGGCACAGGGGCTGCTGGCACAGGATGGGGTGCCCCCCTGCCCCCCATATATAGCTTTCTGCAGTCTTCATATGGTCATGCTTCGAAAGGATGGTTCAAGAGGCCCTTTCTAAAGCAGGCACCCAACGCCTGGGAGGAGGACTGAGCTCGTGGCCCTCACGTCAGCCCCCCGCGGTTTCTTCGGCCTTCAGTGGGCCTGCGTCTCACCCAGAGAGCGCATGCACTGGGGCGTGGGCAGCCGCGCTCTCCACACAGCTAGCACCCCTTTTCATTTCTGGATTCTCAGAGCACTGCCGGGCACCCTGGCTTTCTGAATCTGCATGGTTTCTGCACGGCTGCTCTCACTGGGTAGAAGCCTAGGCAAAGAGCAAACTAAACAGGATGGAAACAAACCCACGAAGCCTGGCGAAGGCTGCAGAGGTCCAATTTGCTCTCTGAATGGGCTGCCCTCCTCCATCCCCCCCCCCCCGTGCCCCAGGACACCCACACTCTCCAGGCTGACAGAGCCTTGACAAACACCTAACCATGTTTTCTCACAGCTCCTGTTTATTTGATGATTTAAAAACAAATGAAAAAAATTAAAAACAGTGTAAAACTTGGAAAGGTCAACTAGGGCTTTTTTGTTTGTTTGTTAAAGAATGTATTTCTGCATGCCTGGCTGGGCCTTCTCACTTCCTCTTAGAATCATTTCAAGATGAACGTGGGGAGAATGGGTGTTCAGAACGCGACGTTTCTTCCTGGGCTGTAGGTAGGTTTAGGGATTAGTGTTAGGGATTCTGCCATTGGCTCTTTCCTTGGTCCTTACTCCAGAATCCTAAGAAAAACCCCCACAAGCTTTCTGTAGATAACCCTTTCTTCTCCTAAGCTGACTTGTTCATTAGGCATTTTGGGAAAACAGTGGTTACTGGTGATGATTAGGACTTTCCTCATGTGCAAACTCTACTGGGAAAAGAATATTCTGGAAAGGGATTATATAAAGGATTGTGAGAGCACTGTTTATAGTGACTGTTATTTTGAAATGTGTTGTGTAATAATATCTTTCAGGAACTCAGTTTAGATTTCAAGTTTTGAGGCAAATTCATATCCAGTACCTTAAGTTAAGTTTTGGTGGCATGCCTATATTAATTTATTCCGTTCTGTAGGACAAATTTGGATGTCTTCTGAGATAATTAGTTGATGGTGACTAACCCTTTCCCTTTATTTGTAATATTTTCAAAGAGGAGACTGTTTTTTAAAGCCTCAATTTTGAAAAATAACAGAAGCATTTACAGCAATTTGGAGACATCGGCCTAAACGTGAAAACTCAATTTCTAACCTACACTTATGTGCTTTGGTGAATGGACCCTCCTGTTCTTCTTGATTCTTCCCTACCCAATCTTTGATAGTGTCTGCTCATGTGTGGTGCTACTAGCTCAACACTCTGGTACTCAGGAGAGAGGTCAGGAAACAAGATTCAGTGTCTCACCTATAAGGATCAGTTGGATAATTCATGTGGATTATTGGCTGTAATAACCCAGAGGTTCCCAGTGGGTAGTGATAGGTGATCATATCTGATGAGATTTTTGGTTGCCAAAACGTGTTGGGGACCTGCCTGTGGCATATTGGGTAGGGGCCAGGGATAGTGGGAGACACATCCTACAATGGATGTTGAAGGCCCCTACCACAAGACATTCTGTGCTTCACAAGGCCAATAGTGCCTCCAGGAGAAACCCTGTCTTAACCTGATGGTGTTTATGAAGGTTTTCTCCTAAACCTTCCTTCTTCCATTAAGGCTTCTTTTCTCTCTCTCCCTCCCTCCCTCCCTTCCCTCCTCTTTCTTTTTCTTTCCCTCTATTTTTTTTTCTACCAGTCACACGGTTCTTCAACTAAGAGCATGGTCACTCTTCTTGAGCTTCTTTCTGCCCAAGGCTGGTGCTCTATCACTTGAGCCACAGCTCCACTTCTGGCTTTTTGGCTTTTAATTGGAGATCGTAGTCACCTGGACTTTCCTGCCTGGGCTGACTTTAAATCACAATACAGTATAGGCATGAGCCACCAGCACCTGGCTCCATTAAATCTTCTTGATTTAATACCTAAACTCTCACCTTTTGAATTTGTCACTCATGTTCGATTGCTTTTTTGAATTCATGTTTATACAATTCATCTCTTGAATTGTATCCAAAGTTTTCCAACAGGAGGATTTACCCACTTTTCCTCTGTACTCAACCCAATGCTCTGACCTTAGCATATATTCAACACATTCCAGATGGATGATCAGTAATTTAGTAAAAAGTTGAAGATGGGGGATGTTGACAAAACTTTCCAGGAAATTTAAATAAAGTTAGGCTAAGAAAGCATGCTCTAAGAGATGTAAAGCTTTTATTTTTATTTTTTCTGGCCAGTCCTGGGGCTTAGACTCAGGGCTCGAGCACTGTCCCTGGCTTCTTTTTGTTCAAGGCTCGTACTCTACCACTTCAGCCCCAGCATCACTTCTGGCTTTTTCTGTGTATGTGGTGCTGAGGTATTGAACGCAGGGCTTCATGCACGCTAGGCAAGCACTCTACCGCTAAGCCACACTCTCAGCCCTGAGATGTAAAGTTTTAACAAAATCAAATAAGCATATAATAGGAGTGGACAGAAATTTGTTGGTTAATAATAATCTTTAATCTTTTAAAATAAATGATTGTGGCATAGAAAAAAATGAATAGATTTGATGGTCCAGATTTACCCCTAAGGGATCAAACTAGATGAATCTGGGATAGAGACATTGATAGTGTGATGTTTCTTGTGAGAGACTGAGAATTGCATTGATCCTCTCTTTACTCAGATTATAAAATCTTCAAGGTATTTCCTTTCCTTTTGTTGTAATTCCATGCCAAACAAGCAACATTCTGATTCCTAGCTCAGCCTCTCAGCAGGTAGATGGGAACATTTTTGTCAGAACATGGAAAGGGGATGTCCTAGATGAGAGAGACAAGCACTCAGGAATGGGATGTAGAATCCCTCTCCCCCGCAAAAAACAGTAAACTGACCTTTTGGTTTGCACGTTAAAATTCCTAGGAACTTAATTTTTGTGGGTATCTCCCTAGACTTCTGACCATATCAGGTATTATTGATAAGGTCCATTTACTGGACTGAAAAGTCATCTGGCCAGGCTCCGGTTTCAGTGATTCATTCACAAAACAAGTAGCATGCTGAGAACCTCTTGACCAAGGGTGAACTTGCTTATTTCTTTCTCTCCAAATCATTCTTTCCAGCTTCAGCATATCTTAACATTATGAGATTTCAGATCCTAGAATGAGCACTTTTAAAATAAAGACTTTCAAAATCCGAGTCACACTTTATTTAGAAAAATCTTGGAGAAACTCAAGAAAAACAAAACACAAAAACAAAACACACAGTGCTTCCTTTTAACAGAAGCAAGAAAGTGGAAAGGTCAAATTGCTCTCAGAAATTTTAGAAGTCAAGAAGCACTGGTAAGATTGTATCATTAAGAAAAGTGTGACAAGTTATTGACCATTTACTGATGGCTTCTCCAGGACCGAGCAAAAGATCATTTCTGGCCAAGTGCCAGGGGCTCATACCTGTAATCGTGGCTACTAAGGAGGCTGAGATCTGAGGGCCAAAGTCAGCTTTCACAGGAATGTCTGTTAGACTTTCATTAACCATCAAAGCCAGAAGTAGAGGTGTAATTCAAGTGGTAGAGCGCTTTCAGTAAAAAAGCCAAGTAATGGAGAGTGACCAAGGCCCTGAGTTCCAGCATCAGGATTTGCACAGAGAGAAAGAGAGAGAGAGAGAGAGAGAGAGAGAGAGAGAGAGAGAGACAGTATTGGCAGAGAGAAAGAGGGAGAGAAGGGGAGATGGAGAAAGAGATCTTTTCCCAAGCACAGCATGGACTAATTAGAAATAACTTACAGCTTGTGGTCATTACATTTGAGCATTGTTTAATGAATGCAAAACAAAGATAGATTTCAAGTTTGTTCCTCACTTCTCTTTCTACCTTCTGCTTACCATTCTCTCCATTTATTTTCAAGAGTTTCTAGTTTAGTGTCATTAATTAACAGAAGTTGGGATGAAAATATCTTGAGTGCTCCACCTAATTATAATCCCAGTCATGAATGCTGGAGAAAATGTGGCTTCTTAGGAAGAAGAAAACAGTCTAGAACAACCTTATGCAGTTTATAAATTCCACCAAACCACTGTACAAATAAACAATGCTACCGAATCACACAACAAATCATCTCACAATTAGGCCACAAAGACCAGCTGCTTCACTAAAGAGTCCGTGAGCCAAAGAGGAGAACTTTGAAGATAAATAGTGCCTTGTGTGAAAAGAGGAGAAAAAATCCCAACAAACCTTAATTACATGAATCTCCATTTTCAAATACTATTTGCCGTGGGAATAAAAACTCTGGTGTTGTGACCCATGACTATTGTAAGCATCCTGTACAGCACGGTAGATAAAATTTCCTATGTGATTAGAGGCAATGTAGGCCTGGGTACATGTGAAATAGGCCCCCTCTTCTGTGCTTCATCTTCTCCTTCTCTCCTCCCACTGGAACTTCTCAATATTCCACACATACAATTAATTCTCCATTGAGCTATGTGCATTTCACACTTCGTACCTCAACTGAAGAAAAATGTCACCAGCCACTGATGACTTATGTTTATAATCCTAGCTACTAAGAGGGTTGAGACTGGAGGATCATGGTTCGAAGCCAGTTTGGACAGAAAATTCTGTGAGATTCTTTATCTCAAATTGAGCAGCAAAAAGCTGGAAATGAAGGTGTACTTCAAGTGGTAGAGTGCCAGCCTAGATGAAAAAGACCAAATCAGAGTCAGGCCTGGATTTTAAGATCCAGTGTTGGCACAAAAAGAGAAAGAAAGGAAGAAAGAAGAAAGGAAGGAAGGAAGGAAGGAGGGAGGGAAGGAAGAACGGAGGGAAGGAGGGAGGGAGGAAAGGAGAAAGGGAGGGAAGGAAGAAAGGAAGGAAGAAAGGAATAAAAAGAAAAAAATATCAAATGCATGTTGGTCTCCCAGATCTAAGTTGATAGTCTGCAGAGCACCGATATATTTTAGTGTTTGTTGGAGTTCAAGAAGACAGTTTTCTGCATTTGCTAACATCCCAAAGCTTAAGTGTTAGTGTTCATTGACTCCATTGCAATTCTTAGATTATCCTTGCATTTGAGAGTAATGCAAATTCCTGAATTATTTTTGTCCCTTCTATTATTTATTACTGTTATTTGCCTTCACAGTAAGAACATTTTTGAAGGCACAAGACATTTTTTATTATATAAAGTTGAATAAACAAAAGTGCTTTGTTTTAACCTATTCTTTAAGTACATCTTTTTACACAGATTTTGTTTTTATATTTAAAAAAGTACCACAGGGAGAATAGAGAGGAAATCTAGCACTGCAAATGACTGGATTTGTTCTTTGAGAACAAGAAAGGTCAGCATAGAAAACTAACCACATCAGTTTCCTCCACCCTGAGGATTCTTTTTTTGCCCACAAGGCCATTACGTTTTCATTTAAATTTTTAAGAAAAAGTACTTCAAATGCTATGAAGAGTCATCTCAGACAGCTCTATTAAAATGTTATGGGATGAAAGGACAAAGGCAGATTCAAAAGTTTAACAAGGGGAGCAATCTTAAGCATAAGCCTATGTAGAAAGTTGGACAAATACAGCGGATCGATCGAAAGGAGAAGGCGACAATGAAAGTAAGGAGTCCTGTACTTATTATGTATTATCTGGGTGCACAGGAGGGATAAAGCTGCTTGCAGGGCCTTTAATGGAAAGAAAAGATATGAAATAAAAATACAATAGGATGGTCTACGGACATAACTCTTTGACCTAGAATTGTACACCGAAGCTTAGCTAGGCCTGCATACCGTGTCACATAGCATCTCTCTCACACACACATGCACAGAATGTGTGTCAGCTGCAGGGACGGAGATGCAATTGGAGGGCATTGTCCTGAGTGACACAAGCTCAGCCCCAAACACAAAACAGGGGCTGGGAAGGTGGCCTCGCGGTGGAGCGCTTGCCTGGCATGCGGGAAGCCCCGGGTTCGAGTCCTCAGCAGCACACAGAGTCAGAGGTGGCCAGGCGCCGGCCTTGAGCAAGGGAGGCCGGGGACAGGGCCCAGGCCCAGGCCCAGGCCCAGGCCTGGAGTTCAAGCCCCAGGACTGGAAGAATAAAAACAATAATAAAGAAGTAAAAACAAACAACAACCCCCCCCATATGTGTTTTCACTCACGTGCTCACGGGCTTGCCCATCGGTGCATTTACATACATTTGCACACGCACACGCGCGCACAATGTGGAGCAGACGAAGGGAGCCCTTGGAGGAGAAGGGAAAAGGAAACAGGGGTGGAGCCGCAGCGCCGCGCCCCACCTTCCCGGGCGCCAGCAGCACGCCTGAGCTCCTTCCTCTCCGTCAGTCCCGGGCGCCAACACCTGAGGCGGAAGGCCAGGGCCCTACCACGTGGAGACCCCGCCCGCTTCCGGTTCCGGCCTCCCCCGAGCCACGCCCACTCACTTCCGGTTCCGGCCTCCTCCGAGCCCCGCCTGCCCGCTTCCGGTCTCCAGCCTTCTCCGAGCCCCGCCCACCCACTTCCGGTTCCGGCCTCCTCCGAGCCCCGCCTGCCCGCTTCCGGTCTCCAGCCTTCTCCGAGCCCCGCCCACCCACTTCCGGTTCCGGCCTCCTCCGAGCCCTCGCCCGCCCGCTTCCGGTCTCCAGCCTTCTCTGCCCCCGCTGGCTTTTCAGATGAGCCGAGCCGACCTGACCCCCGTTGAGCATGGACCGTGGACGGACGGGAGAGGCTGGCACGCCGGCAGGGGTCCCTTCAGCCCAAGGATCTACCCTGCCCGGCCGCGCAACGCGGACTTCCGGCAGGGCGCAACGCGGACTTCCGGCAGGGCGCGCGGCCTCTGCCTGGGCGAGGGGGAGGTGGGTGGTAGTGTCTTGTATAGTTCATTTTCAATATGGTATCCAGTGAATATCACTGCTGCATTTGTTCACCCGGTGTCCCTCCATTTCTGTGCCTCCCCTTACTCTCCCAGACATGCAAAGAACAAACAAAACAAAAAGGAAAAGAAAAATCCTATTGTTTCCATTTCCTGGAGTTCAAATACTATCTGATATGTATGATCAGATGCACTTGGCACTGTGTCTTTCTGTTCCTCTCCTAAGAGTTCTGTAGTCTCCTTTGGGCTCATCGTGTGTGACTGCCTAGAGCCCTGTATACTTTGTCATGTCCCAATATATTTTAGGTCTAGCTTCTGTATGTGAGAGAAAACATGTGCTGTTTGTCTCTCTGAGCTGGGCTTACCTCACTAGAGGCGTGGAGGAGCCCCGCCTCAGTTTACTTTCTCCATCATTTCACTGAAATAGCCAGCTTCCCTTCTTTGCCCTCTAGTTCCTGACACACCTCCGTGTGTGTGTGAGCTGAGCTTTCACTCACTGCAGTCTCCCAGGTTTCTACCTGGGGATGTCTGTGAGCGCACGCACACAACGGCACAGGGGGGCACCAGTGATGTCCTAGGAGAGCAGCCGACAGGGGGAAGCGCATTTTAACACCATCTTGGTTCTTCCATTGAGAGGAAAGGGAACTGTGGGAGCTTTGTGTTCCCTGATGGGCCCCAGTCTGCCTTGCTCAGCTGGGACACGGAGACGTCAAGCTTGAGTCCTGTTTAGCTGCTGACTTCCTCCAGCATTGGACGGAGTTTCTGGACACGAGGCTGACTGGGGTCAGATAGACGTAGTGGGAAAGCTCCGGGTTTCATCTCGCTGTCACCGTCTTGCAAAGGCCTCTGTAAGGAGAGTTTTGTTTTTGTTTTTGACACTGGTTCACTATTAGGTTACAGATTTGAGAGGCGAGTGACATATAAAGCTGAGCCATGTGCTGTCAGCTCATGCCAGTGATCTTAGCTGCTCAGGAGGCTGGGATCTGAGGATTGCAGTTCAAGGCCAGCCTGAGCAGGAAAGTTTGTAAGTCTCTTGTGTCGTATTAACCAGTAGAAAGCTGGAGGTGGAGCTGTGGCTCAAGTGGTAGAGCACCAGCTTTGAGCCAGAACCTTGAGTGGAAAGCTGCCTGCTAGCATGCACACACATACAAATGTATAAATCCTAAGTATATGTTCATGAGTTCCTATCTTTTATTTATTTTTAATATATAATTTCAAATATATTTGTACACATATATACACAATATACACACGTATATATGAGACATAGGGTCTTGATATGTAGCCCAGGCTAACTCTGAACTTCAGTCCCTGTTGCCTGCTTTAGCTACCCAAATGCTGGGATTACAGGCATTACCACCACACCTGGCTTGTTTTGTTTGTTTTAAAGAAGGTCATTATTTGTTCCTTTTTATCCCCTTTCTCTTACTAAAAACACAAAGAGAAATAATAGAACCTAGTGGTTGTAATCATTTCTAGGATATGTGGCAATATCACGTTTTGCTATTTGGCATTACTTTCTAGTAAGTTTGAAAAGAGAAAATTCGAATTCTCAACTATTTATTTCTCAGAGATAACGCCTAACATATGGCCTGTAGTCATAATTTACAAAGTGTGGTTCTGAGAGCAAAAATATTGGTGCCACCTGGAAGAAATGCGCGTTCTCCAGTGGCGTCCAGACTCGAGGTGGGGCTTGATCGCCAGACGCTCCACAGAGGCTCCGTCAGAGCAGCTTATTGCCTGTCGTTTATTTTTGGTGTCAGTACCGGGACTTGAACTCAAGGCTTTGTACTCAGAGCTTTCTGTTATTATTTTGCTTTTTTTTCTCTTGAAGATAGTTTTTCTATTGAAAAAAAATTGAAGTTGAGCTCCAGTGGCTCACGCCTGTAATCCTAGCTACTGAGGAATCTAAGATCTGAAGATGCGGTTCAAAGCCAGCCCTGGCAGAAAAGTCCATGAGACTCTTAGCTCTAATAGACTACTAAGAAAAAGCCAGAAGTAGCACTGTGGCTCAAGTGGTAGAGTGCTAGCCTTGAGCACAAAAGAGGCTCAGGGACAGTGCTCAGGTCCTGAGTTCAAGCTCCAGGACCAGCAAAAGAAATAATTTTTTTAGATTGGTCCTTGAACACTAAAATTTGTTAATGATTTAATGAATAACTGGGTGTGAAAAATCAATATATGTTATTAGAAGAAACCACTTAATGTGTAGTTATAACATTGACAATATGCTTTAGGATAATATTTGGAGATATTTTGGAGATGTTTAGGCAGCGTATTCTTCCTTTTTTTGTTTTGTTTTTTGTTTTGAGGCAAGCTTTCAGAACATAGTCCTGGCTGGCCCTAGACTTTCTTTCTTTCTTTTTTTTTTTTTTTTGCCAGTCCTGGGCCTTGGACTCAGGGCCTGAGCACTGTCCCTGGCTTCTTCCCGCTCAAGGCTAGCACTCTGCCACCTGAGCCACAGCGCCCCTGCTGGCCGTTTTCTGTATATGTGGTGCTGGGGAATCGAACCGAGAGCTTCATGTGTAGGAGGCAAGCGCTCTTGCCGCTAGGCCATATTCCCAGCCCCGAGGCCCTAGGCTTTCAACCCACTTGTCCGAGTGCTGGGATTAAGGCTTTGCACCCTCATTCTTGTTTCTTTTGATAGGTCTGATATGAGTGGGGCTAAAGTCAGAAAAGTATCTTTTCTGAGGAACATTTGTGTTGGACAGGGTTATCCTTTCCTCATGTTATTATTTCCCCACTACCTTGTTTTCCTATCAGGCATATAAAATATCATGAAAAATTGAAAAGGAGATTCTGGAGAGCTCCAGCTCGCATCGCCGCGCATGCCTTCCTCCACGTTCTGCGCGAGCTGCCAAGGAATGCACGCCGGCTAACAAATGGCTAATCGACAGTCACCCATCTGCTGATGGGATTCTGGCTGTTTTCAGGTCGAGTCAATGATCATTAAGTTTTGTTTCCCCTCATGGGGGAAAGCTGTGACATACTGGTTCCCTGACGATGTTCGAAAGCTTTCTGACTTGTTATTTATGTGGGCCCACCAAGCCTTTCTTTAGGCTAATGGGCCGATCCTCTATCTACTTTCTATCAGAGTCCACCAAGCTTAATTATTTTATTTTATAGTGATACACAGGCACTGCAACTTTTAATGTCAGTGATATGAATTGTGGAAGCTGAAACATAGGTTATTGGAATATTGAAACACTGCAGAAATAAGTAACTAGCCAATCAAGATTTGCTCTTCTAAACTTGAAGCAACTTTTTCCACTCTGTGTTGTGCATACTCATCTGCACTGTGATCTTCTCTTCCTGGTGCAGGAGGCAGAAAAAAGCACTTTTAGGGCAAGAGCGAGAGGTAGGAGACGGCTGCTTTGATCTCCTCCCACATGCGAACCAGGAAGAGACCCAGCCGGGTCGCCTAGCGTGGGTGGCGTGCGTGGGTGCCTGGCCCTTCCCCGGGGGGCAGTGTCTGCAGTTAGTGTGTCTCCGGGGGGGGGGGGCCGTGGCCCCAGCCTCCTTCCATTCCTCTACCTTCTTCCAGTTCACCCATGACTACTGCTGTAAGACTGGCCTCCAGTTTCCAGTCATTTTCTCTGTCTTTTGTCATTCAAAACATGATTCCAGCGGGGACACCGCGGCTTATGCTGGTAATCCTAGCTACTCGGGAGGATGAAATCTGAGGATTTGGGTTCAAAGCTAGCCTGGGAAGAAAAATTTGGCAGCCTCTATCTCCAATTAACACAAAACATTGGAAGTTGAGCGGTGGCTCAATTGGTAGATCACCCGATGAGCACGAAAAGCTAAGGGACAGCACCGAGGCTGTGAGTTCAAGCCCCAGTACTGATAGGTGTGTACACAGACACACACCCAAAGAACAAGCTGATAGATAGACATTGAATTATCCGATCAGAATGAAGGCAGTATGTGGACTGAGGACCTACTCTGTGCCAGGTTATCCGATCAGAATGAAGGCAGTATGTTGACTGAGGACCTACTCTGTGCCAGGCATGGGTGAGTGCGGGACCTGCCGTGCTGAGCCAGTGAGGGCGACAGGTGTGTGCGGATAGGAGCCTGCACACCGAGCTGACGCCCGCTTCTTGTGGTCCCCGTTACAGGCAGGTGGAGGCTCAGCTGACACTCCCGCCCTTCGCTGGCCTCTACCCCGTTACAGGCAGGTGGGGGCTCAGCTGACACTCCCGCCCTTCGCTGACCTCTGCCCCGTTACAGGCAGGTGGGGGCTCAGCTGACACTCCCGCCCTTCGCTGGCCTCTACCCCGTTACAGGCAGGTGGGGGCTCAGCTGACACTCCCGCCCTTCGCTGGCCTCTGCCCTCGGGCTGCCCGGCAGCACCTCGGCGTTGCGCACACCGCCGGCTCAGGAGGCGTCACCGAGCCCACAGTCGGCGCTCGGGAAGGGCCACTGAGCCACCGCCAGCACAGCGGGGCGGCCACACGCACCCCGCTGTGTGGGACTTTAAGAACGGTTTGAATATATGCATGTGATTCCTTTGGCTTCGGAACCCAACACTGCGCTCAGCCCTGCAGTGCTCCAGGCCTCGGGCTCTAACCTCATCCCGGCAGTGCTCCAGGCCTGAGGCTCTAACCTCGGCCCGGCAGTGCTCCAGCGGTGGCTCTAACCTCGGCCCGGCAGTGCTCCAGGCCTGGGGCTCTAACCTCATCCCGGCAGTGCTCCGGCGGTGGCTCTAACCTCATCCCGGCAGTGCTCCGGCTGAGGCTGGCTCCCGCAGTGGAAAGCCCCGCGGGGCGGAAGGCCTCGGTGTGGGTCTCACCTCAGGCTTCTCCTGGTGTCTCTCACCTGTTGCCTCTCCTGGCACTGGTCACGGCTCATGCAGCATTTCCCACCACCCTAAAAACCATACACCTCCACCACCATTTATAACATGGCGCTCTCTGTGCCGTCGCCAGATTCCCATATAAAATCCAAAAGCCTCAAACCAAGATCCACAGTCATCGGACGCTAACTGCTTGTGAGTGACAGGGTCAGAAAGAAAAGTTGCTGGATTCTATAGTCCTCGGATCCTTTTTTATAAACTTAAGTTTTTCATAGTTTGCCTAGCATACTACCAAAAACCCAGCAAAAATGCATAAAATGTTTGTTGAGTAACAACTTAAGGATCTTTCAGGAAGGAATTCACAGTTGATCTGGTGTGAGGTCATTGTCACATGCCCAACCTAATTCTCCTCAAAGAACCTTCTGAGCTTTATGGATCTCCTCCCCTCCCCTCCCCTCCCCTCCCCTCCCCTCTTCTCCCTCTTTGTGGAACCCGGTCACAAGTAGAACACCCGTTGTAAAGGGAGAGCTAGCCGCCCTCTTAGCCTCTGTACCCAGCTGGCTTGCTTTAGCTTCTTCATAGGGCGGAATATTAAGGGCAAACTTTCCCATCCTTGCTAAAGCAAAGCAGCAGCCCTCCCTCCCTCAGGTGCTCCGAGATGACAGCTTCGCAGGGCGCCACTGCCAACCTCGAAGCTTGTCACCGTCTGTACCGAGTCGCTGCATTAGCCAGAAAAGCCCTGCTCGCGAGGTGGTTATGTCGTGAAGACAAAGTACTGAGGGTCACCTCTAGGAAAACACCGCCCCTGGTCAAGGCTGGATTTGCGTTCAGCCTCTATTTTGGTTTTTGTAAAGCGAGCGATGGCCCTGCTGGCCTGGCCCATGCTTTGTGTCGTAACGCAAGGCTACGTTCGCTTGTGTGAATCTGCTTGCTTCCCCGACAGCACGAGCCAGTGCCGTCACGGTGCGGTGGCACCGTGGGCAGCCTGTTGCGAGAACAAATGGACGGCCTCAAATCCAAGGTCACTGAGTCACCGCCAGTGATAAAACATAAAACATACCCCACCTTAGGCAAGGGGCCGTTTTCTCACGATCTTGATAGGGAGAGGCTGACCGGTCTTGGAGTCTCATTTGAACTCGGGATATAACAGTCTTGAAATTTTGCCCCGAGCTGGCCTCCAACTGCCATCCTCCACTGTGTGGCTCCCAAGTGGCTCAGACCACAGACACATGCCAGCACGCCCGGCCTATGGACCGAGATGGAGTCCTGCTAACATTTTCCCTGGGCTGCCTTCAAACTGCAATCCCTCTGGTCTTTGCCTCCTGAGTAGCTGGGATTACAGGTGTGAGCTACTCTATGATCTGCCTGTGGTTGATAGTCACCTGTTTAGTGTCTTAGTCTCAATTGCACCATTGATTCGACTTGAACAATACTCTCCTGGTTATAGTTCCCCTCTTACTGTTAGCACCTAGTCCGCTCTCATGACCTTGTACCTAGACAATGTCGAAGCCGCTTTTCACTTTGCTCACCTCGGATTCTCCCGACAGCAGTCATCTGTGTATTATTTCCAGATTATCCTTTTCTTATTATGCTGATTTTCTCAAAAAGTTTTGAGGACTCCTTACACTCTTTTGTTCAAATTCAAAATCCTTTGGAAATAATTTCAAGTTAACCTTTGTATTCTGGTCGCTCAGAAAGCACACTTCTCTCCGTTACCCAAGAAGTAGCCTTGTGTGCCAGCCTTTTGCTATTGGGACAGCATACTGGAGATGGTCAGTGTAAGGGGAGGAGAGGGTTGTTTTGGCTTACGGTGTCAGAGGTGTAATTGATGCTCTCTCCGTCCAGTGCTCAGGGCTGAGTTAAAGCAGAACCTCAAGGCAGCCAGAAACAGAGGCAGACCAGAAGGGCCAGGGATCAGCGATGGCTCTCAAAGACACCGCGGAGTCCGCCTTCCTCCCCAGAGGCCCCCGGCCCTGACGGTGCCTTCAGCTCTAATTCACCCCTGAGGGAATCCGTGGGTCCCCCCAGTACCAGCACAGTGACTCCAGGGCCCCTCATTTCCTCACATGTGAGACCCTAGGCCATGCCTTACACTCCATGTTTCCATCTTAGCCTGAATATCTCAGAGGAGAGCTCTTCCTTAACTCTTCCTCAATTCCGGATCCCAGATGAAGTGGCACCGTTCTTCTGACTCTGAAGTCCCAGTGTGTTCTCTACCATGCTTTGTCTATCTGGCATGTGTTGTGGTTTTTCCTGTGTGCATGTCATCTCTAGAAGCAGATACCCAGGTCATTCAGGGTCTATGACTCATACAACTTGGTACTCCGTGGCACCAACTTAATGTCTTAATATCCTGAGCAACTGGAGAAAAATAAATAGCCGGGTTTCCTTTGTTGTCATCTACTTTTTCTATTTACATCCATTCCTTGGATTCAACGTCTTATAGAGCTGATAAGTTCAACTCATTTACCTAAAGTTCATTATAACTACACAGCTTTCTCATACGTTCTATGCCTATGGACCTGTTTGTGTTGATTCCATGTAATTGAATTTTATCTTTTATCCATCGAAATACTTACAATTAGAAAATACCTTTGTTTTTTAATTTTTAAGTTAATTTATTTTTGTATTGTACTGGGATTGGGACGCTGGGCCGCGTACTTGTACTTTTTTCTTTCATGGCTGGTGTTCTATCACTTGAGCCATGCCTCTCGTCCAGTATTTTTCTAGTTCATTGGACAAAGAATCGCACAAACTCTTCTACCTGATCTGATTGGAATTGAGATCCTCCAGGTCTCAATCTCCTGAGTAGCCCAGATTATAGATGTGAGCTAAAGGTGACTGGCAATATTTTTGAAGTAAGATCTAACTGTATAGCTCAGAGTGAACATTCTTGCTTCAACTTCTGAACACTGGTATCTCAGGCCTCTTGCCACAAGCCGGGTCCTCAAATATCATCGTTTAAAGAAAGTATAACATGGTAAGGAAAAGCTTTAGTTGTTCCTATTTCCTATGAATTTGTTATCTTTGCCAATTAATTTTAATTAAAAAAGAGTAGTGAGAAGAAAACTTAAAACAGGATAACATTAAACAGGTAAAGTTAAAGACACAGCGAAGAGTCCAATGCCTAGTTTCAGTCTACCCCACGGAATGCAGGTTCCTGGCAGCTGTGCGCTCTGCTGCCTTTGGGCGCCAGCGATGGGCACTGGTGGGATTCTTTCCTCTCAGAATGAAAAATGAAATGCGAAGGAATGTTCATTCCTTTGGAGGCCTTTGTTGACCCGACTTATTTTTCATCTGCCAGAATGAGTACTCTGGCTTCTGTCTCATCCGGGGACCTCTAGAAGAAGAGTCATTGATCAGTTTGGCCCAACTCTAGTGCATGCTCGCTCTGCTAGGGTGGCAGCCTCGAGCCTTTCTACACCTTTCCTCAGCCCTGCAGCGGCGTGACGGAGCCAAAGCAGGACCTGCACTGGGAAGGACAGCAAGGTTCCTAGCCACCCTAGCGAGGTGAGCTATAAGCCAGGCACGGGGGCTCATGCCTGTAATCCCAGCCACCCCTCGCCCACACAGGAGAGTGTATGCGAATCTCCCTCTAATTAACTATCAAAGAGTGGAAAACAGAGGTGCGCCTCAACTGGTAGAGAGCTAGCCTTCAACCAAAAGCTCCAGGGCAGAGCTCAGACCCTGAGCTTCAGCCCCAGGACATACACATATATAAATATAAATGTATATATGTATATATAAATACCAACTATAAATATAAATACGATTGTGTGACATATGAGATATGATGTATATCTAGCATAAGATACGTTATATAGGGTATAGATCTCAGCTAGTGAAGTGGACACATTTGCATGCCATTCGCACCCATCAGACTAGGAGGACTGACCAGGAGGACCGCCGGAGAGCGGTGTTGCGTTTCCTCCTGGCTGGCGCGTCTCAGCGCGAGTCTCCGGGCTGTGCCCGGACGGGGGCCTGGCACCGGACGCCCAGCAGGCGCCTCTGCGGAGCCCTCCCGAGACGCGGAGCTGCGTCTCTGAGCCGTGGCCGTCCTGCTGCGTGGAGCCCCTGCGGTTTTCCTCCCTGAGCTCTGCTGTGTGCGTGGAGGGGTGGCGGTGCGTGCGTGCGTGCGCGTGTGTGCGTGTGTGCGTGTGTCCTCACCTCTTGAGGCACTCCAGCTCCTTCCACAGCGTCAGCTTGCTGTAAGCGTGAGCATCCGCAACGCCTGAGCTTTGGGTATGACTGTGGGACAGGGCGATTTGAAATTCCTCAGGGCAGCGTTGCTTTGCTGGTGATACCAATGTGCGCCAGTATCCCAGTGGGATGGGCGTCGGAGGGAGTCTTTTCTCTCAGGATGATCTTTTATTTTTTTTCATGTAACACCTATGAATAAACAAGGCACTGGTGACTCACACCTATAATCTTTGCTACTCAAGAGGCTGAGGTTTAAGGATTGTGGTTCAAAGCCAGCATGGGCAGGAACGTCTATTAAGACTTCTATCTCAAGTTAACCACCAAAAAGCTAGAAGTGAAGCTGTGGCTCAAGTGGTAAAGCACTAGCCTTGAATTAAAAAAAAAAAAAAAGCTCAGACACGGTGTCCCAGCCCTGAGTTCAAGCCCCAGGATGGGTACAAAGAAAGAAAGAAAGAAAGAAACACCTTCCCCTAAGCAAACCACAGAATACCCATAAATATTTTATGGAATATATTTTGGGGTATGCCAGCTCTGACCTTGTTTATAGGAGTTATATACTCTATCCCATTGGTTCTACCCAGAAAAATATCCACAGTAAGTTCCTAGACCTCCAGGGGTTCAGGGGCGACCCTGCGTAATTCGGGAGGGTGGTGTAGCGGTCGGTCTCAGTGCTGTGGAGTGATGCAGAATGCAGATTCCTGGGCCTCCGCCCTCCGGCTCTACTGGACTTTCTGATTGAGTATGCAATTGGTGGGCGGAGGTGGAGGAGGGACTGGGAGAGAACGAGGGAACAGATGACACTGTACGGAAGGAAATTGACTTAGTCCCTGATGAATGTAAATGTAACCCTGATGTATGTCACCTCTAAAGTAACAATACGGCAATTTTTAAAGTAAGCTTAGAAGGTTAGGCCTGGTGCTGGTGACCCACACCTGCCATCCCAGCTCTTCAGGAGGCTGAGGTGTGAGGATTACCGTTTGGAACCTGCCAAGGCAGGACAGTCAGCGAGGCTCTTACCTTTAGTCACCCAGGAAAAAGCTGGATGTGGAACTGTGGCTAAAGTGGCAGAATACTACCTTGAGCGCTGACCAGGCTCTGAGTTCAAGCTCCAATACTAGCACACGCAAATGAAAGATGAAACTCTCATATGATCCTGGGCACAAAGACAAAGTGATAGGATGTAGCAGATGATTTTTCTTCATAAGCAGTGTGAATACTATACAATGGCAATAAAAATGCCCATGAGGTTAGAAAATCCCTATTCTCCTATGCCAGAAGCTTCTAAGACAGAAACTATATGCTGGAATAGTCCATATTTTATGCCACCAATAGTTGAGGACACTCATATTTAGTCATCCTCTTGCTAAATTTCAGCTAAGAAACAACTTTGGCTCAATTATTTTCCATATGTGGTTTTACAGATAAAAAATGTCGCCCCTGAAATAATCTGAAAAGGAAGATCTTCTGTGTGGTAGGAGTACAGAGTAATAAGACATTTTGAAGAACTCTTGATTTTTTTTTTTGATTATTCTGGTATTTCCTTGTTACAGACAAGAATAGTCCATGGCTATACACTAGTTTTTTTTTCTGGTTTTGGTAAAGAAGAGCTACTTTTATTTTTGTAAACCATTGTGTAACTTCCCTTTCTGTCTCCTCTTCCTACTTCTCTTTCTTCCCTCTGATACTAGTTTATGAAGCTAGTAAAAAAAAGTACTAAAGATACTGTAGCAGGCTATTTGTCTGTTCTTGTACTTTTTTGGGGAAGGGTTACTGAACTAACACGAACTTTATGATGAGGTTGTAGTTTGGAATGGAGCCTTTAAAGCTGTTTCCTCCTGTGTTGAAATGACACACCCATGCGAAGAATCTTTTAATAACCCAAAGCGAATATACCACTTGATGCCAATTTTCTGTGAAAAGATATTCATGAACTAAAAGAAAAACTGCTTACGGTACTGTCAAGAGAAAAAGCAGGATATTCAGCAGTGCGGTTCATGTTCCTATTGCACACATTTAACGAGTGTGTGCAGAAAGGGTGGCAGAGCCGTGGCCAGGTGCCATTCTGGGCACTTTGTATCCAGCCAGGTATCTGCCTCTCATAACCACTGAGCCCCACGTGGCTTCAGGAAATGCGCCCAAACCTTACTGTTATTTGAGGGTGGTGTAGTATGAGTTATTTTCATTTTTAATACTTTTATGGTTTATTACAATTTTTCTTCAAAGTAGAAAACCAAGATTTGGGATGAAAACAAACAAACAAACAAAACCCCCCTTCTCCGTCTGAGGAACACAATGACTGTAACAGAACTTCAGACGTCATCACACCTTCAGCCGGGATCTAGCCGTCTTAGCTAACGTCCTCGAGGATTGCATGTCCTCTTCACATTGCAGACAAGGCTGGACGACTGCACAGTAGAGACTTCCGTACTCAGCGAGTCGGTGGCAAAGAATGGACACGGAGCCAGTGTATAGCTGGTGACTCGTGGACTCTAAGACAGAATGCCTAGTGAGGTATAGGCCCTAGAATCTAGCAGTCCATTATACAGGTTGAATAATGTGGAATGGGTAATACATATATTTCAAAATTTATTCACGTGTGGGGTGTGTGTGTGTGTGTGCATGTGTGTGCATGTGTGTGTGTGACTTGAATTCAGGGCCTTGTGCTCTTGCTTAGCTTTTCAATTCATGGATGGCTCGCTGCCACTTGAAAAGTGGTAGTTCTTAGAAGCTCTTCTTTTGATGTTTTGCTGGTTAATTGGAGAGGTGGAGAGAAGAGTCTTTCAGATTTATCTCCCCAGGCTAGCTTTGAACTGGATCCTCAGATCTCAGCCTCCTGAGTAGTTAGGATTGCAGGTGGGAGCCAGCAGAGGGTTTTTTGTGGGGGCAGGGTAGGAATGTTAAGAGTTTGTGGACCAGGATTGGCCTCAAACTCAAGACCCTCCTGCCTTTGTGTCCCCAGGTGTGGGGATTTTACAGATATCTAGTGGCGTAGTAGAGCACGGCTTTGTTGATTATGCTAAAGTCCTAGGAACCAAGTGTATGGGAAGCAATAGTCTTAACAGTTGGAAGACGTGGTCTTTTGGGGTTTTTTTTGCCAGTCCTGGGGCTTGGACTCAGTGCCTGAGCACTGGCCCTGGCTTTTTCTTTTCTTTTTTTCTCAAGGCTAGCGCTCTACCTCTCAATCCACAAAGCCACTTCCGGCATTTTCTGTTTACGTGGTGCTGAGGAATCGAACCCAGGGCTGTGTGCATGCTAAGCAAGCACTGTACTGCTAGGCCACATTCCCAGCCCCAACTTGGTTGTTTTATGAATTGTCATTTTCAAGTCAAAGAAAACACCCTTGCTGTATATTTTAACCTATTTTGTGTTAATAAATCAGATGGGGAATAAACCTCAAGGAAGTATAATTTATTTCATCCACATTGCCACCTGCAGTCCCGGGAAGTTCTCAGGGCCCTTGTGATGCCATAGATGAAGCAGTATGTGTTGAATAATCACACATGTGTTTCTAGCAGAACTATGCTAGAAGTTGGGAAGGAGAAGATTTAAGTATCTGTCACTGTTGTGTAACTCATATTAATATTTTGTGTTATTAGGTTCAATCCCAGCACTGAAGCAAGAAGAGGTGGAGGTAGAGAAATGTAAGTTAATACAGCCACTATGGAAATTCATAATGTGGAGATTCATAAAAAAACTATCACTACTCTGTCATTTAAATACCTCTCCTTATATCTGAAGAAGGGTAAACCAGAATCCAGGAGAGATATCTGCACATCCATGTTTATAACAACACACCATTCACAAGTTGTAAAATCAGCCTTCATACCCATAAACCGGTGACTAGATAAAGAAAATATGATGTGTGTGTGTGTGTGTGTGTGTGTGTGTGTGTGTGTGTGTGTATAGGACTATTAGTCAGCAATGAAAAACAATGAAATTATGTCATTTGCAGGACAATGGGTAGAACCGACGATCATCATGTTAAGTGAAATAAGAAAGACAAGTGCTTCATGTTCTCTCTCTTATGATAAATATCAATGTAAAAATATAAAAATATGCAAGTGCAATACAGGAAGGACTACTTTGGGATGCAAACCAGTGGGAAGGTAGAGGAATGAGAAAATAGAACAATGAAGCTTATTACGAATTGTTTTCAAAGGAGAGATAAAAAAGTAATAGAGGAGAGTGAATTTGACTAAGACACATTGTTTACATGTACGGCAACATTATAATGAAACTCCTTTGTACAATCAACATAAAATGAGCAGGCACTGGTGGCTCATGCCTGTAATCCTACCTACTCAAGAGGCTGAGATGGGAGGATTGCGGTTCGAAGCCAGCCAAGGGCAGGAAAGCCCATGGGACTTTTCTCTCCAATAAAGTACTCAGAAAACACGGAAGTGGTGCTGTGGCTCAAGTGGTAGAGTGCTAGCTTTGAGCACAGAGAGACATTACATTGCCCCGTTGGTGCTAGGCAAGCGTTCTTCGGCTGAGTAGATCAGTGTTGTGACTAGTGCTGATAGAAACGGGGATGTGCAGATATCTCTCCTGTATGCCGATTTACCCTCCTTTGATACAAGGAGTGGTATTTAAATGATAGAGAATAGTTCTTTGATGAATCTCCATGAATGCCATTAACTTACGTTTCTCTACCTCCACCTCTTCTTTCTGCAGTGCTGGGATTGGACATAATAACACAGAAGATTAATATGAGCTATACAATAGTGATAAATATTTATGTCTTCTCCTTCCCAGCTCTGTATATTTGTATCTGCATGTCTGCCTATCTTCGACACTTGTGAAGGGTTACATTTATGCAGGAATCCATGAGCAGACATTTCAGAGCTTGGCAATTTGTGTACGTTTTCAGAGGTCCGCACATAGATCCATGCACCGTAGCTGAGCTGGATTAGGGAGGGGGCACTGATTGAGCTCGTGGAATGCGTCCTCATGTAGCTCCTGCAAGTGAAAGCTTGTTTCAGTCCCGGCTTGGATATTGCACTGATGGAGCCTTTGCACCTTTTGCATGCCATGAATCAGGCCTTGTTATTTTGATAACACAGAGGCAGCAGGACGGAGAATAGCTCAGCTGTGTGCCAAGGTACAGAGTTTGATGCGTGCTTGCCAAATCCCACTGTACACACACCTCCTCACGAAGCCGCGGTGACCTTGGTCCGCAGCCCAGCGCCTGGCTTGAGTCAAGTTTCCTCCAAAGAGGCCATGACGCGAGCTGCCACCCACAATCCCGGTTAGCGAAAAGTTACTGCTAGCTTTTAATGAAAATGTAAAGCCCAGGGGTGGGCCCTCCCTCTCCCCTCTCCCTCTCCCTCTCCCTCTCCCTCTCCTTGCCTCTGCGTGGGTAAAGGTTGCGTTGAGTAGAAGTAATGAAGGACAGATTGGGAACACATGAGAAAGTTTAAGTCCCCCCGCGCCTTGTTTGGGCTCCGTGAGCTTGTCTTGTAAGCACAGCCTGTTTCAGTAACCAGGACTGCTTGCCCACGTTGTCTGCTTCGCACGGCTCTCCCTGCAAGCGGAGCTTCTACCCACCGAGTCAGACGGGGCACGGGAGGGGTGAATACTTGAATTATTTCCTCAGGAGATGTTATATAGACCCTTCAAGAGAAAAAAGGGGTTCCATGCCCCCATTTTGGATCCTGTTGGGGCTGACCTTCATTGCCGTATGGATGTTCAGTGACTCCGAAGCCCTTCTGGTTGCTGGTATCAGATGTAATAGAATCTGGTCTTCTATTATGATTGTCACTGCTGCTTCACAGGGAATGTGTTGTACAGGAGCGAGTCTCTCAGACACCAGGCTACGCCAAAACCCTAGTCAATTGAGACCTGAGTAATGGTTTCAGTGCTTTATCATTTCCTTTTAGCAAATCTTATGGATTTTTTTGGACAAATTCAGCACTGTAAGATCAATTTTTGGAGGGCATATGCAAGACAGCAGCAACTAGCAAGATGTAGAATAGAAATAAATACAAAACAAACAAATAATGTAATTTTTGGTTCAGTTGTACTTTGACTCCAGGATAACGTAGTCTTTGTACTGGACAATAAGTTAATAGTGTGTGTGTGTGTGTGTGTGTGTGTGTGTGTCCTGGGGTTTGAAGTCAGAGCCTGGGCACTGTCCCTTGGCTAGTTCACTTAGCTGGCACACTACCACTGGAGCCACAGCTCCACTTCCAGCTTCTGGTTGGTTACATGGAGGTAAGAGTCTCATGGACTTTCTCGGCTTTGAACTATGATCCTTAGGTATCAGTTTCCTTTGCCTGACTCATGGACTAATGGTTTAAAGTTTACAGAAAGCGGAGCTTGTCAGACAACCCGCTCTGATGTGAAGGCGTGCGGGGAAGGCGATGTTTCTGCGTGGCCAGACACTGCGGTGGGCCTGCTGTCCTGGATCGGCCGCCTGGGCCTCCCTGGCGACCTCTCCCCGGGCTGACCCATCGGGACGCTGGAGAAAGGGAGGCTCACAGACACCAGGAGCTGCCCTGGTTTCCACGGTGACCACAGCCTCACCGCTGACACCTGAGCGGATCCGCCGTGACTGGCACTGGAGTGCCCCAACGTTGACCCCTGTTCATTGGGTTGTTCAGATGACATTGTAGGTGAGACAAAGCACACCTTGCCCTAATTAACAAGAAGCTTTATCATTTATTTCTTGTATTGGTCCTGGGGCTTTAACTCAGGGCCGAGGCACTATCCCTGAGCTTTTTTCCTCAAGGCAAGTGCTCTACAACTTGAGCCACTGCTCCACTTTGGGCTTTTTGGTGGTTGATTAGAGATAGAGTCTCACAGGCTTTTCCGGCTGGCTGCGTTTGGACCACAGCCCTCAGATCTCAGCCTCCTGAGTAGCTGGGATTACAGATGTGAGCCACCGGTGCCGGCTCGCAAAGGGGTTTCATTGTGGCGGTTCTATAGACGCTTACAGTGCGTTTTGGATAGTTTAATGCCTCTTGTATATTTTCCTGGCTTCCTCCTACCTCTCCCCCTTCTCTTTTGCTATCTTCACATGCACGCACACACACACACACACACACACACACACACACACCACAGCACACACTCATATGTAACATAACTTGACCACCTTCATCCTCCAGTATCCTGGCCTTGTATGGCCTCCTATTGATCACCCAGACAGTAAATACCCTTTTGAATCTTGTGTCCCATTCATGTTACTATTATAAGTATTATAAAGATGACTATTTTAGGTCTCTATGGGCATGTGAGTGAAAACGTGCTATGTTTGCCTTTATGAGCTTGGCTTGTCTGGCTCAACATGATGATTCCATATTCCCCCATTGTACTGCAGATGGCATAATTTCATTCTTGATTGCTGCGTAATTCTCCGTGTCGCGTATACAGACACTTTTCTTTACTCCTCACTGCGCTCTTGTGAACAGTGCAGTGGTGTGGTAAACACGGTGTGAGTGTCTTGTGTGCGGATTCACCCCTATGAATGCATCTTTGTAAATCGTGTGTGCGCGCATGTGTGTCTGTGTTTTACCAGATTCTCTACATATTTTTTCCTGTGGTTTCTTTCAGTAGTATAGATCTGAAAAAGTCCTTATTCACAAAAAAAAGTACAAATCAAACAAAACTTCTGTAGTACCACCTAAGCACTTCAATTATCTCTATTATGTTTTTAAATTATGTTTTTATTATCTTTGTGGGTTTTTTTTTTTTTTTTTTTTTGCCAGTCCTGGGCTTGGACTCAGGGCCTGAGCACTGTCCCTGGCTTCTTCTTGCTCAAGGCTAGCACTCTGCCACTTGAGCCACAGCGCCCCCTCTGGCCTTTTCTACAGATGTGGTGCTGAGGAATCGAACCCAGGGCTTCATGTATACGAGGTGAGCACTCTTGCCACTAGGCCATATTCCCAGCCCCAACAATGGTATGTTTTAAAAATATACTTCAAATTTTTCATTTTATTTTTGTGTTAATATTGGTGTTTGCACTCAGGGCCTGGAGACTGTCCCTTAGCTTTTTTGTTCAAAGCTGGTGCTCTACCACTTGAGTCACACAACCACTTCCAGTTTTTTTGCTGGTTAATTGGAAATAAGTGATCCTCAGACCTCAGCCTCCTCAGTAGCTAGGACTGCAGGTGCGAGCCACTGGTGCTCAGTTTACATATACTTTTCATGTAAGGGGAAAAAAATCAGGGGGTGAACAATGTATGGATAAGACGTGGATATGGAGAATTTGTGGAGACATGGCCTTGGGCAGCTTTGCCATTTCCCTGAGCTTCAGCTTCTCCACCCGTGAGAAAAGTAGACATTGAACTCCTGCGAAGATCCCCCCCCCGCCCCCCGGTGGTGAAAGACCAGGCAGCCTTATTCCCAACTCCCTCCCCACGCAGCTCATTCGCCCACACTTGGGTGTCAGGTGACTTTAGGCATTCATAACTCAAATGGCCAAATATGAAGCGACAGTTTTATATTAAAGCAAACAGAAAGAACTTGAGTAAAAAAGCATTCGTGAAGAAAAACATTTCACTGAAATAAAAAAAATCTAATTTTCATTTACCAGATTATGAGCGGCGCGATGGTGCCAGCTCACCCGTTTTACGTCCCTACACAGTTCATAACTTATTCTAGGTATTAAATCTGTCATATTCTTTTTTTTTTTTTTTTGGCCAGTCCTGGGCCTTGGACTCGGGGCCTGAGCACTGTCCCTGGCTTCTTCCCGCTCAAGGCTAGCACTCTGCCACTTGAGCCACAGCGCCACTTCTGGCCGTTTTCTGTATATGTGGTGCTGGGGAATCGAACCTAGGGCCTCGTGTATCCGAGGCAGGCACTCTTGCCACTAGGCTATATCCCCAGCCCTAAATCTGTCATATTCTTTTAATTGGGTCTGCAGTGAAGAATTTACAACAGAAGACTCAGAGCAGAAGACCCAGCGATTTGAAAACGTAGCTTAGGAAGAAATTCAATTAATCTCTGCCTAAATACCGACCCATTCAGCAGCAGCAGGTGCCATGAGAACCGGCCGTGGTTGCTGCTGGAAGCCACCAAAGCAAAGGACCATTTCCTACCACTTTCGGAACTGAGTGCGTGGGTGCAAGGGGAGGGAAGCATGTCAGCTTGCTGTATGTGGTTTAAATGCTGACAGGAGCTTATTTTTTAAAGTGGGTTAATGAACAGAACAAGCACTGGGTCCTGGAGACCTAGAAAGCCCTTCCTCCTCAGCAACTGCATTTGCACAGAGGAAGAAAGAGCGACTGTACAAGTTCATGAAACCCAACAAATCCGGACTGCAGCAGGAATTTATCAGCGCTGGCTGCGCGGGTCTCCGCGGTCCTGCCAAACGCTCCCATCGTTTCTGCTGTTATTCTTTGTAGAACCGCGCAGCTGGAGCTGAGCTGCTTCACATGTGTCCTGTACACAAACGTAACTGGCTCAGATGGAGCTCTTGTGAGGAGAGGGGTCAGAGAGAGGAGTTCCCGTCCGTTGAAAACAACATTTGACGGAAAATTCAGCAGTGGATCACAAGGGCTCAGTAGCTACGTGCATATGATCAGAGAAAATGCTGTTTACCAAAATAAACGCTGAGAGATGGACACAAGAGGCATTTTGTTATTTTGCTTTTTGTTTTGTTTTTTCCTTCGTTGCTGTTTTTGCCTTTTGTACCTTTTGTCTCGTGTGTAAGTTGATCTGATTTGGGGGAAGGTAAAGGGGAACACAGAAGCGGGGGACAAAGGGTGAACAAATGCATCAGTGATACTCAGTAGACACTATGTTGAAGCGGAACTACAGAACTTGTGGGGGAGAGGGTTCAGGAAGGAAAACCTGGGAGAAAAGGAGGGAAGAGGTGAGACTGTTCAAAAAGAAATGTACTTACTCATTACCTCATTTATGTCACTACAAACCATCTGTACATCGCCTTTAAAATAAAAATAAATTTAAAAACTTAGGAATGGTGGGATGAATAAAATTACTCTTGTTGTATGTAAGATTGTATTTGTAGTTTGTCTCTCGATAATGGGGAGGAAGCAAACATTGTGGAGCCGGTTGTAAAGTGATAACTAGAATATTAGAATAATATCAATACTAGCGATATTCAAGAAAAAGGTTCCACATTCTTTTTTACATTGTTTTTGTCAGTTATTATTTTTATAGTGAGAGTCTGATTATTTTATCACCAGCATAAAGGAAATGTAGAAAAAAATGAAGCAAATAACATAAAGCAAGAGAAGATTCAGTATAGAACTCTAGATAGCAAGACTGACCCACTCTTCCACCAAACACACAAACTATATGTTACAAAAGTTTCTCTCTGCCTCTTTCTTTTGTGTTTTGATTTATTTTGATTCTGAGGCTTCAACTCAGGGCCTGGGATAGCACCCAGCCCCTGAATTCTTGAAGGAATTTCCCCCCAAATGTTTTAAGCTGGAAGCATTTATTAATTACAATGCGCAATTGCCATAAATAAGCTAGCATGTACTATTAATGAAGATTCACCCAACACTTGTTTTGGTGAAGAACACCCTGGGATCTTTGGGCTTTATTTTTTGTGGTCCTAGGGTTTGAACTCAGAGCTTCAGCAGTTGTATTATTCAGCTCCAGTCATTAGAAAAGCAAATAGGGCTGGGGATATGGCCTAGTGGCAAGAGAGCTCGCCTCGTATACATGAAGCCCTGGGTTCGATTCCCCAGCACCACATATACAGAAAATGGCCAGAAGTGGCGCTGTGGCTCAAGTGGCAGAGTGCTAGCCTTGAGTGGGAAGAAGCCAGGGACAGTGCTCAGGCCCTGAGTCCAAGGCCCAGGACTGGCCAAAAAAAAAAAAAGAAAAGCAAATAAAACTTTAAGATAGCTGGTCGGAAATTATTGCTTTTGTCCATGAAACTGAACAAAATCCTTGGCTGCAGTTCCATTGATCGCCTTTGACTTCTGTGTGTGTGTGTGTGTGTGTGCATTCATGCGTGTGCATGCGTGATTGTGTTGTCACATACTTATGTCCCCAATAACTTGTGGCTCTTCTATTCAACCTATTTATTGACTTAAATCTAAGGTGAAAACACTTCCCTTTAAAAGTTTCCATCTTCTTTCCCCCTCTGTGGCTCTGCTCTTTATTTATTTAATTTAATTGATTCATTATTGTTGTTGTGCCGGTTCCCGGGCTGGAAGTCAGGGCCAGGTGCTGTTCCTTAGTTCCTGACAGCACAAGGCTGGTGCTGTACTGCTAGAGACACGGCTCTGTTTCTGGCATCTCACAGGCTGGCTTCGTCGGACTGCGACCCTCAGATCTCAGCCTCTTAAGTCGCTAGGATTATAGGCATGGGCCCAATTGCACGCCTTAAACTCTCGAATCGTACTTAACGCTGCTCATAAGCAGTGTTGAATTTGTGATGCACAAATGACCAGAGTCACATTTCTCTAGGCACACGCGGGCGGAACGGGCCGGTATCCCTCCTAATTTCATGTGCTGAATTGTGTACCAGGATTAGTGTACGCTTGATGCAGTGTGTGATGTAGCTCCTCCATAATATCAGATTTCATTCCTGTAAGAATAGCCTGCACAGGGCAAAGGAAAGTCCTTCAGCCTTCCCTGCGGGCCATTCTACATCTGGAATGATCCACCCCTTGTCCTAGTTCTTTGGGACATTTTTACACTGTGTTGCCGGGCAATATTTTTCACAAGAAATTACCCTGGTGATAAACCATCTTGTTTCATTAAGAAGAAGGATGCTAGGCTCAGAAAAGGTGTCGCTGAAGTCAGTGTTTTTCTTCTTCTGTGCTCAAGTAGTGTGGATGTTGGTGGGAAAATGTCATAGAAAGGGGCGGTTACTGTTGACTGCCTCACGCTGTACAATCAACCAAGAGTCTGGCTCTTTCCAAAGGACGATTTTATGGCCTTACGTATGAAACTGTAACACCCTCTGTATATCACTTGGACAATAAATAATTATTTAAAAAAACAGATCTGCCTAATCTTGTGCATGGAAAGCTAATATTTGCTCCTTAGTAAAGACCTATTTCTCTTTACTGACTGCAGTTTTGTGCTTCAATTTTAGTTTAGTAAGAGTTCTTTTGGGTAATATTAATTACAAAGCACAGTTTTTCTTTCCAGTGTTTCAGAATAAAAATTAAGGTATAGGTATTCTATGGTTTTCATTCAGGGGCAATTCAAGGGAAATGTCAGACAAAATTGGGCTACGTTATTCACATGCAAAATAGCAAAGGATTCTATGGAAAGGGCCTGGTAATTTGATGAAACCTGTAAATTAATGTTATTTTTCATTATCCATTAAAATATCACAAAACTAAGGCATACTCTCTTTGTGGCTTTTCCTTAAAAACAAGAAGCTTGTGGTTCAAGCTTGCAGGCCTAGCCACTCAGGAGACGAAGATATAAGGATCAGGTTCAAAGTCCGTCAGAGCAGAAACATTTCTGAGTCCCTTATCTCCAACTAACCATAAAAAGCCAGAAGTGGTTCAAGTGGTAGAGCACCAGCCCTGAAGAGAAAGCTGAGTAAGAGCTCGAGGGCCCCACTACTGGTACACACACCCACACCCACACACACACACACACACACACACACACACAACCAAGTCAATAGTATGATAAAAAATTAAATTTCAGTCTTGCTTTTGCTGGCTAATGTACTTACTTCCTAAGTGCTCCCCAATGATTGCGGTTTCTTAGGATAGTTGTTGTTGTTGCCGCATTAGATACGGTCAGGTTAATTCGATGGTCCTTATTTTCTATCCTTCTTTAGGACCTTGGCGTTTTCCCCTTCGCCACTTTCTAGCCTCGCCCCGGAGCCTGTGATTCTTCAAGAAACGCCACCCGCTTTTCGCGGCGCATCTGCAGGTACAGGGGTTCCGGGCACCCGGCTGCGGCTTCTCTGTGCCGAGACGCCAGAATCCCTCACAATGACTTCCTTATTATTGAGACCCGGCAGGTTGACTTGCAGAGTTAGGGTACAAGACGAACATCAAGGAGAGCCACGAGTACCCTTGAGGAACCAGGGAGGGTAGTTAGGATGGAGTGAATTTGATCAGAGTACAGGATCTGCAGGTTGTAAACATCACAAGGGAAACTCTTTCATACAATGAATTGATTTTTATTGAAAAAATTTAAAGCCGGGTGCCAGTGGCTCCCACCTGTCACCCTAGCTACTCAGGAGGCTGAGATCTGAGGGTCGCGGTTCAAAGCCAGCTTGGGTAGGAAAGTCCATGAGACTCCTCAACTATTCACCAAAAAGCCAGAAGTGGAGCTTGGCTCAAGTGGTAAGAGTGCCAGCCTTGAGCTAAAAAAAAAGCTCAGGAGCAGCTTATAACCTGAGTTCAAGCGTCAGGACTGGCACCCACACACAAAAAGTTAGTTACAAGCCAAATTACCATTGAGATCCCTAAGTCGGCCATGCAGACATGGTTTTGGTACACAGTGTGCATGTGTGGTATTAATCTGGATAAGTAGGCCCACGGTCGTGTGCACAAAATCGTTTCTACTAAGTGAAGTGACCCCGACCCAAAGAAACATAAGCCCTATGGAGTCCCTCATAGGGAGTAGCTAGTACATGAATAGACCAGTCATGGTAGAAGACCAAAAGACCCCAATAGCCGCTACAGCAATATGATCGCATAAGATGATGCCAAGTGAAATGAACTCCATGTTATAGAAACAAGAGTTCTATCACTGCTGTAATTATTTTGTGAAACCGAACCTTTTTTTTTTCTTGTCTGTTTGTTTGATTGTTTTGTTTAGTTTCTCTTGTATCCCCTTCCTGTGGTTGTACCCCTGCTAACACTGTATCTCATCCGAATACCCTGGATACTGTTTATACGGATATTAGAACTGGGGAAGGGAAAGGGAATATTAAAATGGAGAGACAAAGGATAAAAAGACAAACCATTCCAAAAGCAACACTTACAAAACCACTTGGTGTAAACCAACTGAACAACTCATTGGGGGCGGGGGGGGGGGGGGGAGAGGGAAAGGGGGAGGGGGTGGGGGGATGAGGGAAGAGGTAACAAGTTGAACAAGAAATGTACTCACTGCCTTACATATGAAACTGCAACCCCTCTGTATGTCACTTTGACAATAAAGAAAAAAGTTAAAAAAAATAAAATCCTTTCTAGGCTAAACAACCCCAGCACATACAGTTCTCGGGAGACTCCGCAATGAACTCAGGGTTCTGTGTCACGTGAACTACCAAGCTGGAAGGGAACGGAACAACAATGAGCGGGGCCCAATCTTAATGTCTATGACTGAGTTTGTGCAGTTGCAGTCCCATGAACAAAATTAACACATTCCCTACAATTCCACTGTACCTCATTGCTGTTTGGGGCTCTGTTTCTTGCTCACGCGTTCCTTTTCTTTTTTCCCCCTGGTCTGATAGAGTAGTGTGTACCATAAATATCACAGGTTAGAACATCAAAATGAATCCTGTCAATTTTGTTTTCCACTGCGTTTTCCCCCTTAATCCGCCCAGATGGCTTCCTTGTGCTTCCCCCTACTCCAGAGTCTCTGCTCGACGTCATCGGCTCCGTGTCGCCGGCAGCCCTCTCCCAACAGCTCTCTCCTCCCGCGAGAAGGCCACACAGAAGGAGCACTTGGAGCCCTGGGCTCTGAGCTTCTTGGTGACAGGGATAAGTAATGTAAGATACACGTCCTGAAATTGTATCTAACCCAGTGAACCCAATGCCGGACACTGCCAAACATTCAAAATTAAAGAGCCCTGGATCAAATGCTGCCTCGGCAAAGAAAACTAAGCTTGAGCGTTCGCACAGGTAGTTCAGATAAACACTCTTTCCCCGCTCTCTGAACCATTAAGAATAATATTGAAAATCGGACGGAGCTGGGTCCTGGCGGCTCACACCTGACATCTTAGCTACTCAAGGAGACTGCGATCTGGGGACGGTGGTTCGAAACGATGTAGGAAAGGGCAGGAAAGGCTGTGACTCTTACATCCCGTCAGCCCCCCAAAAGCTAGAAGTAGAGCTGTCGCTTGGAGTAAAAAAGCCAAGGGACAGCCCCCAGGCCCTTCAAGGCCCAGTATTAGCACTCACACTGAAAATAAGGAACAGAACAGAAAAATCCAAAGAAAACACGGATGGAAGTGGATGCACTAGCACACTGGGCAGGGTGTTCCTAAGTCTGAGGCATGGATGGAACAGAGAATGTGGGGGGCGGCGGGGGGGTCTTCCCGGGGCACCATTCTCTGAAGAGCACAGTAGAGAAAACCCCAGACCGAACGTGTGGGCTTGGACATACTTGATTTCCTTTGGCAAGTAGGATATGATGAAATAAGAGCCCCTTGTACTTGGGGGTGACGAGAAGGGGGGTGGAGGAGGAGCGGGGCACGAGGCCCCTGGGTCGGTTAGTCTAGCGGGAAAGAAGGAAGAGAGAAAAACGTGCCGTGAAGTATTTCATTTTTGTGGCTCTTCCACAATTTGCAGAAGCAATGGCACGTCAGGGAAGTTGCTTTCTCTTTGGGGAACCATAAATAAAACAGTGGTGTAATCAAAGGACA
>NC_063165.1:86972286-87037286 GCF_023159225.1 Perognathus longimembris pacificus | reverse complement strand
TTCATTAAGATTTTCATCAATATTTTCCCAATAGTCTGAAAAGAACAAATGGAGTTGGGGCTTTAACTCAGTGATAAATGGCTTTCCTCGCAAGCTCTGTAACAAAACCCAAACCTAGCTGGGCACTGGTGACTCCACCTGTAATCCTATCTACTCAGGAGACTGAGATCTGAGGACCATGGTTCAAAGCCAGCCAGGGTAGGGAGGTGGGACTCTTACCTCCAGTGGACCACCCCAAACAGGAAGTGAATTTGTAAGACCCCAGAGGCAGAACTCCAGCCTTGAGTGAAAAAGCTAAATGAGACAAGAGGCCTTGAGTTCAAGTCCTACCAAATAATAATAGACAGATATTTAATGCATAGCAAAGAGTTGATAATAAGCCTCTGAGGAGTTTTGAAGGAGAAAAAAAATGTTTTCTTGCCAGTGGCTCAATTTGCAGGCATGATCTGTGTGTACCCGCAGCCATACAAGACAGCGGTATTGGCAAAAGGAATTTATGCCCATAAATGTCTCTCCTCAGCACATGCCATAGCTATGTTAATCGATGTTCCCAGCATGCTCTCTTCCTTTTCAACTCCCTCTTACACCAAGAACCATCTGATAAGATTCCTTTTTTTTTTTTTTTAGTGATACTGAATTTCCTTTTTCTTTTAAGTTTTTGTAAAGGTGATGTATGGAGGGGTTTCCGTTACATAAGTCAGGTAATGGGTACATTTATTCTCGAACAGTGTCACCTACTCCCTCGTTCTCTCCCGGTTTCTTCTCTCCTGTCTCCTCTCCCCCAAGTTGTATAGTTCATTTCCAACATAGTGTCTAGTGAACATCAGTGCTGAATTGGTTCACCCTTTATTTTGCCTCTTCCTCTCCGGAAATCAGATAGACTTATATGTATACAAGACAAAAGGTACATAAATCAAATACAGTGACAAAAGGGAATACACCAAAGGAAAAAAAATGAAAGAAAAGAAGAACCACAAACAATAAAATCCTCTTGTTTCCATTTCTTGGCGTTCATTTCACCAAGCCTCATTTTGTATGGTCGTGTGCACGTAGCTATGGGGTTCTTAGGATCCTCTCGTAAGAGCACCCTCCTTCGGTCTCATGCCACCTCCAATTCACAAGCTGTGGAGCTGTGGCTCAGGTGGTAGAACCCCAGCCTTGGGTGAAATAGCTCAAGAACAGGGCCCAGACCCTGAGTTCAAGCCCAGTGCTGGCATCTAAAAACAAGCAGCAACAAAAAGCGCCCCCCCCCCCAAAAGCCCGAACAAATCTTACTCTCAACCCAATTAGAATACATAGCTTCGACACACTCTCTCTCTTTTTTTTTTTTTTTTGCCAGTCCTGGGCCTTGGACTCAGGGCCTGAGCACTGTCCCTGGCTTCTTCCCGCTCAAGGCTAGCACTCTGCCACTTGAGCCACAGCACCGCTTCTGGCCGTTTTTCTGTATATGTGGTGCTGGGGAATCGAACCTAGGGCCTCGTGTATCCGAGGCAGGCACTCTTGCCACTAGGCTATCTCCCCAGCCCTCGACACACTCTCTTAATAATCTTAAAACAAAGAACTCGGTGACTACAAAGGTTTTAATGAAGGCGCCTTACTTGTGTATGGCCTTGCTAATCACCTTTTCAATACATTTACCAAGACAGATTTTCTGCTGCCCACAAAGCCACACATACACCACTATCACCACCACCATCACCACCACCACCACCATCACCACCATCACCATCACCACCACCAACATCATCACCATCACCACCACCATCACCACCACCATCACCACCACCAACATCATCACCATCACCACCACCATCACCACCACCATCACCATCACCACCACCAACATCATCACCATCACCACCACCATCACCACCACCATCACCACCACCATCACCACCACTGCCAACATCACCACCACCACCACCATCACCACCACTATCACCACCATCACCACCATCACCACCACCACCACCATCACCACCATCATCACCACCACTGTCACCACCATCACCACCACTGCCAACATGATCACTACCACTACCATCACCACCACCATCAACATCACCACCATCACCACCACTATCACCACCATCATCACCATCACCACCATCACCACCACCACCACCATCACCACCATCATCACCACCACCATCACCACCATCACCACCACTGCCAACATCACCACCACCACCACCATCATCACCACCACCATCATCACCATCACCAACACCATCACCACCACCACCACCACCACCACCACCACCACCACCACCACCACCACTGCCGCCGCCGCCACCTCTAATTCTTCGCATCTCAGCAAACCCGAGCAAGGGAGGCAGCTCGCAGCTCCATCTGAGCGAGCTGTGTCAATGTCAAAGGCTCAGCGCGGCAGCTTCGCGGTGCTGATGACAGCAGCACTTCAAGGTTCCGGGCACAGCTTGCCTCTCTCCCCCGCAGACAGATTTCCTCCGAGCCCGGGGGGGAGGGGGGGCCCGGGCGCATGGCGGGGTGCCGGGCCACCTGGCAGCCGCCGGGGCTGACTGCCGCAGGGCACAGATTGGAACCCGAGGCCCATCAGGCGCAGCTGGGACGCGGCGCATTTCAGAAGGGGAGTGCAGATTGCACACCGGGAGGGGGTTAGACAGCGTCTGGAAGTCTCCCTGGCTTCCACGGCTTGTCACGAAGTGAGAACGCCTCTGAGAAAAAGAAGCCACGGCCCTGTTGCCCACGGAGGTCTGCAGGCGGGCAGGGACTTTGGGGCACACTGGGAAACGCTGCCGTGGAGTGTGGGATCCTCAGCATGCAGCTGGCAGTGAGCTGAGATCTGTTTAGTTTTTTTTGGCCAGTCCTGGGCCTGAGCACTGTCCCTGGCTTCCTTTTGCTCAAGGCTAGCACTCTGCCACTTGAGCCACAGCGCCGCTTCTGGCCGTTTTCTGTATATGTGGTGCTGGGGAATCAAACCCAGGGCTTCCTGTATACGAGGCGAGCACTCTTGCCACCAGGCCATAGTCCCAGCCCCTGAGGGTGCGACCTGAGGGCGAGTCAGACCGCGGCGGGCCCTGCTGCTCTCTCCGGCCACTTGGGGGCTGGAAGTGGGAGACTGACCGTCCCACCGGGCAGACGGGCCAGTCCCCAGGCTGCTTGGGAGCTGACAGGTGGGCGCAGTGGCAGACAGCCGCGGCTCCAACACCCAGCAGGGCCGAGCCGGGGGAGGGCCGGGCCCCGCTGGGCGCAGGGGGGTGCCTGGCATGGGCAGGAGGAGGTCGGGCGGGGTTCCGTCGTTTTCTTAAAGCAGCATCCCGTCCCGCAGTCGCAAAGGCAAGGATTAAGCAGGGGGCTGAACTCGCCCGTGACGTCCTTCCATGGCTGTACAGGGCTCTCCAGGAGCGGGGACCGAGAGGGCGCTGCTCCCCAGTCAGGGCCGTCAGCCGCAGGGGCAATTCGTGCAGGAAGAAAGGCCTCCATCCGCCGCCCTTCAGGCCAGTCTCTGGACGCCTCCGGAAGACTTGACAGGCTTGATGTTCTCCGTCATTCCACGGTGTTTCCTCACCCTTTGCCTCCTCTTCTTCTATGCGGAGCTCTCACTCCTGCTCAGTGAGAGATGAGCGACTATTCCATTTCTCTCTCTCTTTATGCAAAGAGATAACAGGCAGAGAAAGAGAGAACAGGGCAGGCAAGCAGCCCTTCAGCCCCTCCCTGGCCTCCCTGAGCACGCGCCCCCGTCACGGAGGTTGGCCCTGGGTCGAGCGGAGTTGGAGTCCTTGAAGACGGCTGGGGGGGCTCCTGGCTGCTTCCCGGAAGGCGGAGGCGCGGGCCTGGCCTCCGTTCCCAGTTCCTCCTTCTTTTGTCCTCACCTCTCTCTTCACTCTTCGGTAGCCCTCAGCCCCCATTTGGTGGTCAGGCAGGTTTGGGTTTATCAAGGGCAGGTTTTGTTTTTGTTTAATTGCTGAGCTAAGCACACAGTAGGGGCACAGTTATATTAAAAATCAAAACCATGTATTTGTACTCCTTCTCGTCCTGCTTGAGAGAACGGTCACAAACGGCGCCCACAAAGCCAGGTGCTGGCAGCTCACGCTCAGGAGGCTGAGACCCGAGGACGGTGGTTTGAAGCCAGCCCGGGCGGGAAAGTCCATGAGACTCCTATCTCCAAAAAACGGCTCGGAAGCCGCTGGGCTCTCTGCCCGGCTTCTGCTCTGCTGGGCAGGTGGTCACCGAGCATCCAGGACAGGAAACCCGAGCTGCCAATCACGCGGCGGGAGGAGTGAAAACCTTCCCGCGGGTCGAGCCCCGGGGCCCGGCTTCCACATTCCAAAACGGAGCCGTGGGGACGGGCCTGCAAAGCCATGGGGGGGGGGGCAGACGGCTGCCCACGTGCTGAGAGGGGGGGACCGTGATTTCCAGAACAATCTGGGCCCTGTGACACCCTGTCATTAAAAGAGTAAAAAAAAAGGTTGCTGGAAAGAGCAGAGCAAACAAAGCTCGTTGTCACGTGAGTGGTTACCACTATGTGCTCCGAACATTTGGTTTGGGGTTAGAAGCTGTGACGGATCATTTTATCCGAGCGGACATGAGGGATGGAGAGCACAAAGCCCAGAGAATATGTTTTTGCTCCAAAGAAGGCTGAAAGGCCTGAAGACGGGCACCCACATCACGAACATGCGGGCCACTGATCATTCTACAGACACCCCCGGTCCTAAGACAGGTACCCACATCATGAACTTGCGGGCCACTGGTCATTCTACAGACACCCCCGGTCCTAAGTGTCTTGTGCCATGTCACACGCATACTTCAAAGCTACTCGGAGTAAGATTTGATTGCTTTAGATCAGGTTTCTTTTAAGTTTTTGTTTGTTTTTTGCCAGTCCTGGGGCTCAGACTCAGGGCCTGAGCACTGTCCCTGGCTTCTTTTCGTTCAAGGCTACCTACCGCTCTACCTCTTGAGCCACAGCGCCACTTCTGGCATTTTCTACATATGTGGTGCTGAGGAATCGAACCCAGGGCTTCATGCATACGAGGCACGCAGTCTACCGCTATGCCATATTCCCAGCCTCTCTTTTTAAATTTTTTTTATTGTTATTATAAAAGTGATTTACAGAGGGGCTACAGTTATGTAAGTGAATTAAGGAATACACACACACACACACACACTTTTTTGGACAATGTCACCCCTTCCCTTGCTCTCTCCTAGTTTTATTTTATTTGACTCCTATTTGCCCTCTTGTCCCCACCCACAAGTTGTACAGCTCATTTTCAACATAGTGCCTAACGAATACCACCGTTATAGTTGTTCACCCTTTGTCCCTGAATTTCTGTGCCCCCTCCACCCTCCCAAAGACAGACAAATGAACAAACAAGACAAAAAGCAAAGAAGAACAACAGCAGGGAAAGACCGTCTTGTTTCCATTTCCTGGAGTTCACTTTGATAAATACAGTTTGATAGGATTGGAGGCACGCAGGTAAAGCACCTTTGCATTTCCTCCACTCGCTGTGTGTGAATACCTCGAGAGCCTCCATCAGCTTTCTGCCCGCTACTGGAGGCCTTTCCGCGGCTTCCCCAACAGTCCACTGAATTGCTGTGTTAGTCGGGAGTGCTGAATTCAAAGGTGGGTTCTCTGTAGGAATTCAGGAACCATGGGATTCTGTGACGCGGTGCAGATATGTCAAAGAGGAGATGCAAATGCCACTCATGAGTCGTGGTGAACAAGAAGGGGCCCTGCCTCTGTTCTTCTCTGTTTTATTTGACTTTATAATCCCAGCCCCGTGCCTGACTCTAAATCACTGAAGAACGAACATCCCACCAGCTCTAAGGAAAAATAAAATTTGTTCGCTGCTACGTGTCACGATAAGGAAGACTCTCTTTCATTAAACCACGGCCGAGCTTTCCACTTGCCCATCTCCACCGTGGGCACATCCCATCCACGAACGCGGCAGATGGTACCATACCTGGGATCGACCTCCCT
Source organism: Perognathus longimembris pacificus (assembly GCF_023159225.1). Taxonomy (NCBI): domain Eukaryota; kingdom Metazoa; phylum Chordata; class Mammalia; order Rodentia; family Heteromyidae; genus Perognathus; species Perognathus longimembris. The sequence continues at coordinate 87,031,327 of NC_063165.1, read as the reverse complement.
CCCCCGCCCGTGGAGACGAACGCAGCTTCCCAGGACCGGCACCGATGATGCGGGAGAAACGAACGACCTGTCAACATTAGCTTGATGCTAATTGTACGTGTGCGGATGAGAGGACGGGGGAAAGGAGGAGAAGGGGGGGGGGGAATCAGCGAATGACTGAAAAGGAGAGAGGGAGAAGGAGACAGGCCGCGAGAGCGGATCGTTCGTGGCCGCGTCCTCGGGACGCCAGGGCGGCTCTCGTGTATTTACGTGCGTTCTCGGTTTGAAAGACAGCCCGCGCCGTAAAATAAAATGAGCGCGCCTCCCGTGCCTTCTAAATTTCCCCTGAAATGGAATTTCTTGTTTTCTCGGGGAACAATACTTGCACTGATGGTGTGCAGACAGCTAAAAGGTCAGCGCGCTCCCCGGTTGCCTTTTGTCAGGGGTTTTTGACTGGCGGTGGATGAAGATCTCCCGGGGGGGGGGCCGCGGCCGTCGGCAGCTGTCATCCCCGAGACAGCGATGGGTTTGAAAATGTTAGGAAAAGCAGGAGGGACCGCGGCACACCCGTGTAAACATGTACACAGAAATGTTCCGGATTTGTCCTGTCAACTTTGGGTTGTGAAACAAATTGTTCTGCAGCCGCCCACCCTGAATACAGAACGACTCGGCGGGGTGCGCGCGGGGCCGCGGCTGCTGCCTTCCCCTCATCAGCACGCGCGCTGTTCCCCGCTCGCTCGCTCGCCCTGCGGACGGACGCCCCGCGCTGTCAGCAGAGGCCTGGCCGGGCTCCATCTTCCTGCCCACTTCCACTTCCTGAACCTCTGCAGATTGTGAACGCCAGGGAAAAGCGTGCCCCCCCCACCCCACCCCAGCTTCTAGAAACAATCGGGCTTGCACAATGCACGCCCTCCGCCTCTCCAACTCCATTTTGCTGAGTCCATGCTAGAGGGCTGCACCCCCGCCCGTGAGACTAGTTCCTCGTAGCTTGACCTTTAAAAACATAGGCAGCCCTTGTTCCCCTCTGTACCCAGGCAGCAACCATAGTAATGGGTTGTAAAAATGACCGTCGTAATTGTCAGCATTTCCCCCACTTCAGGGCCTCCCACTAGCCCCCAGGTCCACCCACACCTGAACTCCCTGCCCTAGAGCTGTAACGGGCCGCGCCCACTCACCTCTCAGACCTGCCTGCTTCCCCTCTAGCCCCAGAGGAGCTGCCACGGAGCCGGTGCAGGCGCCATCTTGCTCCCTCTCCCGTGGGAGACGTGGCCCCGCTAGTGAACCTCCTTATGAGCCTTCTTCTCCTGCCCGTGACCATCTCCGCATGGTCCCCTGGGATGGCCGGGACCTGTCCTTTCATTGGTGCCAAACCCGGGATAGGCTCCCCGGTGGATTTGCTCCCCCATTTCTGGGGGGTCCAAGCTGCCCCTGGAACCTATTCTGCTGTCCTAAGCCCATCCGTAGGACCACCGAGGTAACTTTCTCATGACCCAGTGCTCCACTTCCATCCACCACCACAACGCCGGATTCGAACCTCCAACCAGGGTGTGACCATTAGCCGGGGGCTCGGATCCGGTTTTCCCTAAGGCCACTGGGCTGCACTGACTGAAATCTTGGTGCTAAGTTCCGAGCCCCTCTCCCAGGGACCGTGAGCCACCGGGCTAGGTCAAGGGGATCAGCGACTGGTGTGACGACTCCAGTGCTGTTTATTCCCTCACAGTGACTCCCATTTTGGAGTCAAATGAACAGAGCTCCACTGGGATGTTGGTAGGTATCTCTAATTCGGCTCTGCTGGTCACTTATCAAGGGTGGGGACATTCTAAAATGCTTCAGGAAAGCTGCTCACGTTTGAGCCCATGCAATCAATTTGCGCCCCAAATTTGGAACTCCACGTGGCTCCTTCATGGGATACTGGACCCCTAATATTTTACAGGACTTACAGAACTTCTATGAGTGCTCGGGCAGATGAAGCTCTCTCTCTCTCTCTCTCTCTCTCTCTCTCTCTCTCTCTCTCTCTCTCTCTGCCTCTCTCTAAACTCTGCCTTCCTGCCTGTGATACGGGATGGGCTGGTACCAGCTTCCAAAGGTACCAATGTTTGTTTAACATCTCCTTTGAAAGACACAAAGGAAGGTTTCCTGTTCTCGTTATTGATGTTTGTTAAGCTTGGGGATTCGGCTAAATTCTGCTTGTTGTTGGCTAAATCCTAAGTTTTCTCTAGCACTGCCCACGTGGTGGACAATAGAACTGGTTTAACAAGAGCCATCTTGGTTCCATCAAGGTTCCAAAAACTCTTGGAGGTGGAGCCCCCTTTCCCCCCTCCCTCCCAGGTAATGGGCATCCCGAATTCCTAGAGGCGGGGCTGGGATGTGGACACTCAAGCTCCCTGTAGCCCTGCCCCCTGAACTCTGTAACTGCCCCCTTGCGATTCAAATGCTCAGAGGTGAAGGTGTCTGCCTGTGAGCCTGCGGAGGCTCTGACCAGCTCCGCCGCCATTACGCCGTGCCACGTGTCTGCTCTGTTCGTGCCCTGTCTCCCATCTCCTGGACCTTCTCTGGTCGTAGCATCCCACTCCAGCCCCCCCTCCCCCCATGGGAGCTGAACTGGTTTCTCAAACTGTGGCTTCTCCATTTCCTCGCCGGATAATCTGTGAAAATTTTTGTTCTCTGGAGAAGTTTTTTTGTTTTCTAACTGACCACGCGGTTCTAAAATATGGGCAAAATCATGTCATTTTCCCACTGCAGTTCCAGAAAACTTACATGGCCAATTAAAAAAAAATCTAAGTGTCCCCCCCAAAGCTTTAACTTAAAGTCTTGTGTTAGACTGATCTTTGCAGCCTGTGGGTGGAGTCACAGTGAGCAGCCTGGAGGCCACCCTGACTCCAATCACCTGACTCCAAGCCAAAAGGAAAAAAACAAAAAACCCAGACTGATCATGTTTGGGGGCAAGCAAATGTGTCTAAGAAAAACCCCAGAGGTCCAACTATGCAGCAGATGGCATAAGTGCACTGATGTAAAACCAGCGTGCCATTCTTTATGTCCATCTATGCTAAAAGTCAAGTGTGCAGCGGATCCTGGCAACTCCTTGGTAAAATAGGCCAAGGTTTTGCTTCTCCGTCTTCTCTCCTGTGCTCTCATAAACTCTTTAAGATCAAGGGACCAGAGTCACTGTGGAACGAGTGTGCAAATGTGGGTGCTGACCTTGATTTTCCTGACCCAGGATGGACACTTTGCTTCGTAGGATGCAGGTGGACGTGTGTGCTAGCTGCGTGGACGGTGGCGGCCCGTGGCTACAGGAAGCTGCCTCCTCCACCGTCTGCTCCCAAGCTGCCTGGCGTCACGACTGGAGATTCCTCCTTCTGTCTCTCGTGCGTGGGAGACTGCTCCGGGAACAAATGAAGTGCCTTTCGCACCCTCCTCAGCACGGGCGTCTCTCCCGGCCTGTGCAGCCCAGCCATATCTAGGAGTCACTGGTGGGGTTCCTGTGAAGATCTTGACAGGCCTAGGGCGCTCCTGCCCTGGCTCTGCCTGCCTCGAGTCGCTCAGTTCTCAAAGACTCAGGACTGTGTATACTTCCAAGATTAGAGTTGGGTTTATAGCAGGCCTGTCATGGCGGAGTTGCAGCCGAGACTTCCAGTGTGCAGCAAGGTAAGACACGCGTCTGTGGCTCTTACTCCAAGATCCAAACCATCAGAGTTGTGTTTGGGGGCCACAGGGTTGCACTGGGGTTGCACTGATGTCTTCCCCCTCCGTGTCTCAGAAACTGTCCTGGCCACTGCAGAGAGCAGACTTGGTTGTTGGCCTTTGGTCTGTGTGGATTTTGTGACTGGGAAAAGGTCTGAACATGAGGACCAACTGTGAATTTTAGACTGCACTTGCAAGAGATGGTTACAGGCCCAAGCCTTCTGAAATCTTTTTAAAGTTGTCACCCAGTAGGGCTCCAGCCTGCAAAAGCCAGAGTACTCAGGGTAAGCAACCAGGGAACACTGGGAGATTTCAAATGTCTTTAATCAGTCTGTGTAGAAATTTGCAGGCAACACAGCAGGAGGGGTGACAACCTATCCAGGGAACTCTGAGAGACGTCACTACGGCCTTGCCCAGATCCAACCCATCTCTCCTGCCTGCCTCCATCACGCATGACTAACGAGGCCTGCTGATTCGGGATGGAAGACACAGCCACCTCGGATTTACTGAAGCGGAGACTTTTACAATGTCCTGACCCTTTTGCCCTCTTGATTATTATTCATGTTCTCTTCCACCTGCAGGTAATGTTAATCCCCACAAGTTAGACAACAAGGGTATATATGCAAAGAAATGATATGATTTGGTTTTTATGCTATTTTGCAGTTAGATGAATTTCGGTAAATAGCAAAAAAAGGTGCCAAGGTTGGATTCTTGGCACAATGCTAGTGGTTAAATAGCCCAAGGAACTCTACAGTGCGAATCAGTTGTTGTTTGGAGACTCCTATCACAGCTACTGAGTTTTGTCATTGCAGAACTCTGGCAAGTGTTTGTTGGTCAATTCTCAACAAGTTACAGGTAATCTCTACTCCTATTGGTCTCCTTGTTGCTTAACTGGAAATAAAAGGGCTTTTGTGGCCGAGTCTCCTTTGATTTCAGTTCAAAGCCAGCCAAGGCAGAAAAATCCCTCTAAAACTCCATCTCCCAACTAACCAGCAAAGAGCCAGACTGGAAGCTTGGCTCAAGAGACTCCTATCATAGTAACCAGCCAAATGCTGGAAGCAGCACCGTGGCTCAAGTGGCAGAGCGCTAGCCTCGAGCAGAAGCGCTCAGGGACAGTGCCCAGGCCTCGAGTTCAAACCCCGTGAATGCCAACTGGGACAAGCTATCCAAGCAAAGAGCACCTAGACCTCCAGGAGGAGGTCAGACCTGGCAACAAGGAACCATGGAGAGGAGTAAGAGGAGATGAAGTCTCATCTTAAATGGAGTCACTTTGTCTCACCCTTTCAAAATTAATCAGAGCTGGGAGATCAAGAGGAATAGTTGTTTACCCACCTAGAGAAATAGTTGTTTATCCACCTAATGTCCTAGTGTCCATACCTGTCCATTTTCCATCTGGACAGGAATTTGCATTCTTGCCTTTGTTACTTGCTATTTGTATATATATTAGCCTCTGACTGGTTACTCCCAACCAGTCCACTACCCAGTTGCCCCCCCCCCCCAAATACCCCTAAACACTCCTTTCCTGCCCCCAGTCCAGTTATTCCTCCTTCCTTGTAATGGGCCACAATTGGGTTTATGTTCCAAATGGAACTTTTCTGGCTGGTGCCCAGGTGTGTTCTCCCATGTTGTTCATGTTGACTGGTACTGTGAACTTGTCAGCCTTTTGCCTGACCTTTTCAAAAGTCTCTTTTAACAGGATAACATCCCTCACCCAGGACGCCATCTGGGAACTTGTGGTTCAAGGCCATCCTCTTACTACTGGCAACTGAAGGCTTCACTTACACTGCCCTGCCCAGCGCAGATCTGGACCCTGAAGACCCCAGCCCCAGGGACTCCTTGATGCGCCCCAGCTGCAGGAGGTAGCCAGGAGACCATGACCCTATTGGCCCTGATAACCATTCTCGTGGAAATGATGAGGACCTTTACCAACCAAGCGGCCAAACGATGAATCAGGGACCCCTGACTACTTCACCTCTTTACAGCAGGAAGTAGCTCCAGAAGAAACAACCTCGCTCATACTCCCAGCCTGGTGCCCCTGCCCTGTTACTAACAAACAACAAATGGGGGAATGTTAGCATTTCCCTAGCCTCAGGCCCTCAGCTCCTCCCACACCTGAACTCCCTGGCCTAGACCTATAACGGGCCACTCCTACTCACCGTTCAGATCTACCTACTTCCCCTCTAGCCCCAGAGAAGCTGCCACCTGGGTAAGGTGCAGAAGCCAGCCACCATGTTGCTCCCTCTCCTGTGGGAGACATGGCCCCACTAATAAACCTCCTTATGAACCTTCTCCTGTCCGTGACCGTCTCCGCATGGTTCCCTGGGATGGCCGGGACCTATCCTTCCAGTAACAGATTACAGAAATAACCATAGTAGTAGTTACAGAAATGCCATGGCGACTGTCAGGTTGGTTCACTTAGGATTGAGTCCTGGATGGTTTCAGCCCGCTCATGCGTGCCTAGGTGATATTAGGGAACCATGGTAACAATTGTTAAAATAAAGTTGACAGTAGGTCAGCCCGACCGTGAAATTCTGCTTCTGCAAACCGCTTGCTCAACCCGTTTGTGACTCGCTCTACCCCCTGCGTCTGTGCCACGTGACCACTTGCTGCAGAACGCAGAGCTTCTCAAAGCCCAGCCCTGCGGTGGCTCAGTGCTGTTCTTCACCATGCCCATGGTGGACAGCAGACGTCGGCACAGCTAGATAAAGACTCCTCGCCCGACTGACTGAGTGCTGGTGACTTTCTTGTCATGGGTGCGAGTCCTGGGTGGCCAGGATACTGCACAGATCTCCCTAGATTTCCATTGTCTGAGACGTCTGCGTGTTCACATCTGGGCAGAATTAAAAGGGGTCTTTTTTGTTAACTGTTAGTCCGAGAGGGGTCCTCTCCTCGTCCCAGCCAGGCAAGTATGGGCCAGGACTCAAAGGCTAGCCTGGCTTACGCAAAATTTGAGATCCTGTTTGAAAGATGATAAAAAGAAAGCGATTGGAGACAGGTCTCAAGCATAAGACCCCATGCTCAAACTCCAGCCCTGCGGAAGAAGGAAAGGTTTGCGTGTGGAGTCCGCATGTGTCTTATCTTCCCTTATGTCTCTTTGTACAGCTGAGCTGTTCTAGGAATTTGCTGTGTTTGACATTTTGTCAATTAATAGTAGTAATATTATTATTTGAAATATTTTCTTAAGAAAAACTTTTGTTGAAAATAATTCTAAATTGAAGTCTAGCTGAGCACTGGTGGCTCACGCCTGAAATCCTAGCTACTTAGGAGGCTTAGATCTGAGAATAATGGTTTGAAGCCAGCCCTGGCGGGAAAGGCTGTGAGACTCTTATCTCCAACTATAAAGCCAGAATGGAGTTGCAGCTCCACCGGTAGTGTCTTGGCCCTAAGCAGAAAAAGTTCAGGGACAGAGCCCAGGCCCTGAGTTAAAGCCCCAGTATCGGCACACACACACACACACACACACACACACACACACACACATTAAAAATATAATTGACATAGCAAAAACTGTCCATATTTAAGTGTTTATATTTAATCTTGATGAGTTTGGAAATAACCATATGCTTTTCAAAAACATCACCACAAACAATAAACATAGCCATCATTTCCAGGTGTTTCCTCCTTCACCTTTTTTGTTTTTGATTCAGATGGTATTTATCTATTTTTTAATTTAATTTTATCGTCAAGGTGATGTACAGAGGTGCTAGTTACATAATAAGGTAGTGCGTACATTTCTTGTCATACTTGTTATACCCTCCCTCATTTTTCTCTCACCTTCCCTCCCTCCCAGGCTGCTAGTTGTACGGTTATTTTCCAACATGTTGTCTTAGGAGTATCGCTATTGCAGTCCTTCACCTGCTTTTATTTTGTTGTAGTAAGAACATTTTAATATAAATCTGATTTCTTCCCTCCTTTCCTCCCTCCTTCCCTCCCTTCCTTCTTCCCTTCCTCCCTCTTTCCCTCCCTCCCTCCCTCCCTTCCTTCTTCCCTTCCTCCCTCTTTCCCTCCCTCCCTCCCTTCCTTCTTCCTTTCTTCCCTCTTTACCTCCCTCCCTTCTTTCCTTTCTTCCCTTGGCGGCATGGGGGTTTGTTTGACTTTAGGGCCTCTTGCTTTCTAGGCAGGTGCTCACGTTAGCAATTCCCCTGGTCCTGTTGTAAAATCATTTCATACAAGAGCTTCCCTCTTAATTAATTTGCTAGCATACAATACATTATTATTCTCTCTGTGCCTCATAAAGTTGTTTAATTTTTATCGTTATTATAAAGGTGATGTACAGAGGGGTTACAGTTACTTAAGTCAGGCAATGAGCACGTTTCTTTTTGGACAATGTCACTCTTTCCCTTGTGCCTCGTGCATTTTTATGATCTAAATTTCGTGTGTGTGTGTGTGTGTGCGTGTGGCCACTTATAACAGGGCTTAAACCCATGGGCCTTGGACTCTCACTTCTCTTTCTTGCTCAACACTGGCCCTCTACCACTTGGGCCATACCTCCAGCCTGGCTTTTGGCTGGTTATTTTGAAGATGGGGTTTCACAGTTTTCTGCTCTGGACTGTGACCCTCAGATCTCAGCCCCCTGAACAGCTAGAATTGCAGGCGTGAGCTCCCAGAACCAGGCTACGTTCCTTGTTTTTGATAACTGTGACCGCCAGACATTTTGTAGACTGTACCTCAGTTTGAGTTTTCTGATGTTTGCCATGACCAGACTGAGATTGCTTGCCATTTCCTGAGTTCCTGTTAAGGTGACATCTGACCTGTGCTTTAAAACACCCACAGGATCTAAAACACAGGCTCTAAGTGTCATCCCTAATATTGGCAATTTACTATTTCTCATTTTTTTCTTGATGGTTTTGACAGGAATGTAAAATTATTTCCAAGAACTGGTGTTTTTGCTGAGCTGTTATGTATTTGCTGTATATCTTATTGATTTTCTTTGTCTTAATGATTTCCTTCTTTCTCCATCTTTGGGCTTCATTTCTGCCCTTTTTGTAACATTGTGAATTGAATCTCTAGTGAATCAGTTCTTAGCTTTTCTTCTTTTCTAGTATGCTTAGAATCATAAACTTAAGATCATGAATATCTGTCTACACAATGCTTTAGTAGCAGCGCCAAGTCTTGCTATATAAAATTTACTAGCATTCATTTGAAAATAGTGTGTCGATTCTCTTTTGACTTCATCTTTGACTTATGGAAGTCTTTTATATTTAGAAATCTTTTCTATTATTGAGCAATAGGAGGTTTCTTAGATTTATGTGTATTTGTCTCAGATTTCTCGCTTAATTCTGCTGTAGTGAGAGAATAGATTTTATAAGCTTGGATCCTTCTAAGCCCGTTGAGAGCTGTTTTCTGAGCTGGTGCACGGATGATATTAGCTATGTTTCATACATGGTTTGAAAGAACGGAGCTCCCCTTAGCATTCTGCTGTGTCTGATGGCATGCCACGCCTACAGGCCTCTTGTGGTTGTTCAAACCCTTACTTCCTCCTGGAGCCCCCAAACAACGAGACCCACTCTGGCTCTTCTGCAGTTTGACCCTTCTTGGGCCTGATAGGTCAAATAAAACCATCAAGTTCCTTTTACATTTCCCATAACCGAGACTCTGCTCTTTTCAACCTTAGCTAGTCAAGAAAGGGCCCAAGCCCTTAAAGAGCTCCCTGTGAGAGACAAAGGGCAAAGGGCGGGCCAGCACAACATACACCACTAGACATTAGGTTGGAAATGAACTTTAACACTTTGGGGGAGGGGGCTGGGAATGTGGCCTAGTGGTAGAGAGCTTGCCTCCTATACATGAAGCCCTGGGTTCGATTCCCTAGCACCACATATACAGAAAAGGGCCAGAGGTGGCGCTGTGGCTCAAGCGGCAGAGTGCTAGCCTTGAGCAAAAAAGAAGCCAGCGGCAGTGCTCAGGCCCTGAGTCCAAGCCCCAGGACTGGCAAAATAATTTTGCTCTCTCTTTTGTTTGTGTCTTTAGCAGATTTTGATAGACAATTCTGGCCTGTATTGTATTGTATTGCATTGTATTGCATCGTATTTTGGAAGGTTTTCTTCTTGTTCCATTACTCTGAAGTAGCTTAGAATTTTTTGATGCCAGGCACCAGTGACTTGTGCCTGTAATGCTATCTACTCAGAAAGTTGAGATTTGAGGATTTTAGTTAAAAGCCAGACAAGTCTGTAAGACTCATCTCCAAGTAAGTGCTAGAAAGGCTGGAAGTGGAGCTGTGGCTCAAGTGGCAGAGTGCTAGCCTTGAACAGAAAAGCTCCAAGACGGTGCCCAGCCCCAGGAGCAGCACGTATACACGTTAGTATAGCTTTAGATATTTGAATTCTGCGGTGGGAGCAACTAATCCTGGGCTTCTCTTTGGTGAGGAACTTTTAAATCAAGGATTCAAGCTCATTATGTGTTATTGATTTCTTCCGATTTCCTTTATTTTTTTTTAATGATTCAGTCTTACCAAGTAGCACGTGTTTACAACTTTATCCATTTCTAGTAGATTATCAAATTTGTAGGCATGTAATTGTTCATAACAATCTCTAATGATCTTTGGTGTATGTGTGGTGTTGTTTGTTTTTGCTTTAATCTCCTATTTTATTAGGGTCCTCTTTTTTTTCTTAGTTGGGCTAACAGTTTGTCTATTTTTTTTGTGTGTATTTTTAAAGTGCCATCTCTTTGTTTCACGATCTTTTGCATTACTTTCATTCCCATTTTGCTTACTTCTTCTCTAATCATTATTTCTTTCTTGGCGATTGTATCCTGTTCATGCTTTTAGCTCCTGGACATGAAATGGTAGGTATCTGAGATATCTACTTTAATGATGTAGGCATTGACTGTTACGAACTTCCTTTTTAGTTTTGCTTTTTGCTGTGCACCATAGAGTTTTGGTAACATTTTTGTTGTGTACCTATTTTCATTTGTTTTAAGAAATCTTTACATTTTCTTCTTCATTTATTCCTCAGATCTGTGTTCAAAAGTAAGCTGTTTAATTATGTATTTTCACAGATTTAATTCATGTAGTTGCATGGATCACAAGGTTCCTGTTTTATTCCACTGTGATTAGAAAACATAGTATTTTTGTTCTTGCCATTGATTTTTCTGTTGGAATGAGTTTTCCATGGCTTAAAATCATGTTAATGACTACAATTATTTCTGAATTGGGGCATGCTGCTCTTTTTAGGTCTGTTAATAACTGCTTTATATATTTGGTTCCTCTAGTATTGGATTTATGTGTATGTGGAATTGCCTTTTCTTGCTGAATTGAATCCTTTGCCATTATAGAATGGCCTTCCTTGTTCCTTTTTATTCTTTGCTTAGAATATTGTGTTTGAAATAAGCAATCCTGCTTTCTTTGGATTGCATTTGCTGGGTATCTTATTCCAACCGTTCACTTTCTATGTATGTCTGTAAAGGTGAGGGAAGGTTCTTTTTTTTTTTTTTTTTTTTTTTTTGGCCAGTCCTGGGCCTTGGACTCAGGGTCTGAGCACTGTCCCTGGCTTCTTCCCGCTCAAGGCTAGCACTCTGCCACTTGAGCCACAGCGCCGCTTCTGGCCGTTTTCTGTATATGTGGTGCTGGGGAATCGAACCTAGGGCCTCTTGTATCCGAGGCAGGCACTCTTGCCACTAGGCTATATCCCCAGCCCCAAGGGAAGGTTCTTTTGAGAAAAATATCATTGCATCATTATCTTGAAAAAAAATCCATTCAATCACGCTGTGTCTTTCAGTTGGGGAATTTAATCCATTTACATGCAAGGTAGTTATGAATAAGCGATTATTAACTTATGCACCATATAGCTTGTTTGCTAGCTTTATTGTACTTCTTCCTTTCCTTTCTCTACTATAATCTTCTTTTGTGGCTTAGTAATTCCTTTTGGTGGTGTGGTTGGCTTCATTGTTTATTACTTTGGGCTTGTCTATTACAGATCTTTGCTTTGTAATTATCAGATAGCTTGTAAAGAATATCTTTAATTATAATAAACTATATTGAAACAATGGCAACTTATACATGCTCATTAACGTAAGAATGGAAACAAGAACAAAGGAATGAGAAAATATACTAATAAGGAAATTGTTTCATTATCTTTCTATAGTGCCCATGTCTTCATATTTTTATGTAGATATTATTTCTAATATTGTTTTTAGTACTCATGTGAAAAATATGCATGTCTTAGGAACCACACTTGCAATATTAGGGCATTTTGTATTTGTTTATATAATTACGTAGTGAGTTTTATATTTTCTCATAGTTTCTTCATACTCTTTAATGTCTCAGTTTTTTAGTTTGAAGAACATCCTTTAGCATTTCTTGTAGAAGCTGTCTGGTGGAGTGATATTCTTTCGGCCTTAATTTGTCTGGGAGAGCCTTGATTTCTTCTTTGTTTCTTTGGGGTTATTGGTCTGGGTACTCTATTCACAACTGTTAGTTTCTCCCTATGAGAACTTTGTGCATTTTTTATCTTACCAGTTTCTGCTGACATTCTCTTTTCAGGTGTTTACATCTTCTAGCTGTTGTTTCTTTTGCCTTGCAGCCAGGCATCTGGAGCTAAAATTGACTAGTGAACTTTTAATTGGGGATGGGTGGTTTCTTGAATCAAATGGATTTCTAAAAATGCAAATGTCGGCCCGGAGCTCATACCAGCCTTCTGTGTTTACATTAGCCTACAAAGGCATTTAACACAGCGCACTCCTAGGGGTCTTAGCATCTTCCATAGCGTGATGTGGCCCTGGAGCTGACCCTTGAGCTGCAGCCTGGGCCTAGGCATTGGTTTACGCCTGGGCTTTGGGTTAGCAAAGCCAGCAGCCCTTAGCAACGTGAGAAGGAGCATGCTTCCCCAATTTGGGGTGGGCAAGGTACTCAGTCAATCAAGCCTGCAGCCGACATCATTGGAGAACTTGGGTTCAACTTCCTTGGGCTTGGTGAAGGCTTTGCTAGCCTTGCATATGTATTTATATGCACCTGCTTTAGTTCCTTGTGTTTTATGTTAAAACACATATTCTTCAGGAACTGGAGAGTTCACTCTTTAACAGATTCTTATTTTGCGATTGTATTTCTTGATGCCGCTCTCTGCCATTCTGGTGACCAGTTGTACATGAGCATTCTTGAATTTGGCCATGCCTACCCCATAACTTGTTGGGAGGGGATCCAACCCAGGTCTTTGGACATTCTCAACAAGTGCTCTACCATTATGCTACATCCCAAGTCCACCTGACCTGCCAATTTTTAAAGGAAGGATCTTGCTATGTCCTATAGGCTTACAGTCTTACGTTCTATAGCTTACAGTCTCCCTGCTAGAGTCCCTGGAGTGCTGAGAGTATAAGCATTCACCAGTACGCCTACCTTGACTGGTGACTTTGGACTTCTTGTACCCGGATATTTGCCTCCTTCTCTAGGTTTGGAAGTGTTCTTTCATTATTAGCACGAATACATTTTCTTTTCTTTTTTTAAATTTTTTAAAATTTTTTTCAAATTTTTATTATAAACTGATTTTTATTATCAAACTGACAGAGAGGTTACAGTTTCATACATTAGGCATTGGATACATTACTTGTACTGTTTGTTACCTTGTCCCTCATGCCCCCTCCCCCCTCCCCCTTTCCCTTTCTCCCCCTGAGGTGTTCAGTTCACTTACACCAAACAGTTTTGCAAGTATTGCTTTTGTAGTTGTTTGTCTTTTTTTACCCCGTGTCTCTCAATTTTGGTATTCCCTTTCAATTTCCTACTTCCAATACCAGTATACACGGTTTCCAATATACTCAGATAAGATTACAGAGATAGTGTAGGTACAACCACAGGAAGGTGATACAAGAACACCATCAATAGTAGAAGCTACAGATACAGATGGGACGTTGAAAGTAGTTACAACTGTGATATAACAATTGTCTCCATAACATGGAGTTCATTTCACTTAGCATCATCGTATGTGTTCATAAGGGTATAGCTATTGGGCCTTGTGATGCTCTGCTATGACTTGCCTAAACCTGTACTAATTATTCCCAATAAGGGAGACCATAGAGTCACAGAACTATACCTACTTAATCTTTGATAAAGGAGCTAAAACAATAGTTTGGAAGAAAGATAGCCTCTTTAACAAATTGTGCTGGCAAAACTGGCTCAACACATGCAACAAACTAAAAACTAGATCCTTATATATCACCCTGCATCAAAATCAATTCCAAATGGATTAAAGACCTCGAAATCAAAACAGACACCCTGAAAACACTAAAGGAAGGAGTAGGAGAAACACTTGGGCTCCTTGGCGCAGGACGGAACTTCCTTAACAATGACCCAGAAAGGCTACAAATCAAAGAAAGGTTGGACAAATGGGACTGCATCAAACTGCAGAGCTTCTGCATGGCAAAGGACATAGCTCGCAAGATAAACAGAAAGCCCATAGACTGGGAGAAGATCTTTACTGGCCATTCAATGGACAAAGGCCTCATCTCTAAAATATATGCAGAACTAAAAAAATTACCTTCCTCCAAAACAAAACCGCAAAGAACCAATAGCCCACTCATCAAGTGAGCTAAAGACTTACAAAGAGACTTCTCTGATGAGGAAATGAGAATGGCCAAGAGTCATATGAAAAAGTGCTCTACATCACTGGCCATAAAAGAAATGCAAATCAAAACAACATTGAGATTCCATCTCACCCCAGTAAGAATGTCATATATCAAGAAAACTAACAATAACAGTTGTTGGAGGGGATGTGGCCAAAAGGGAACCCTACTTCATTGTTGGTGGGAATGTAAACTGGTTCAGCCACTCTGGCAAGCAGTATGGAGATTCCTCAGAAGGCTAAATGTAGAACTCCCCTATGACCCAGCAACCCCACTTTTGGGTATCTATCCAAAAGACCACAAACAAAATCACAGCAAAGCCACCAGCACAACAATGTGCATCACAGCACAATTTGTCATAGCGAGAATCTGGAACCAACCCAGATGCCCCTCAGTAGACGAATAGATCAGGAAAATGTGGTACACATACACAATGGAATTTTATGCCTCTATCAGAAAGAATGACATTGCCCCATTCGTAAGGAAATGGAAGGACTTGGAAAAAATTATACTAAGTGAAGTGAGCCAGACCCAACGAATACATTTTCTACCTTTAGCATTCTCAAGTGCTTCTTGAACCTGAATACCCCAAGTATTTATTCTGTTAAAACATTTTAATGTTCCCACAGGTCTTCTTCAGCTCTGCTCTTCATTCCCCTGTCAACTGTATATTTTCAAAAAGTCTGAGTTTTAACTCATTCATTTTTTTTATTTGACCTATTCTTCTATTGAAGTCTTCTATCACATTTAAATTTTTGTTGCGTGTAGCTTTTGGCTGGAGAGCTTGTTTTATTTTTTAATAGCTTCCATCTCTTAAGTTGCTTTGTTCGGGTCCTAAGACATTTCTCTGGGTTTTCTTCAAGATCACTAAGTGTTTTTAAAAACAGATGTTTTAAATTCTCTGTGTTCTCCTATAAAGATTGCCTTGTGGCCAGTTTTTGGTACCTTGATAGGTGAGGTCATGGTTTCCTGAGAACTCTTGATGCTTGGTGATATGTGACATCCAGCCACTGAGGCCATCCAGTATCGATTCCATTTATCCTAACCTAGCTTTGTTTGTGCCTGTCTTCTTAGAATTCTGTATTATTTTCTCCAAACATATAGATATGTCTACTATTTTTTTTTTACTAGATGTTGTGTAGGTTCATATTTGGTAGGAACCGGCCACTGGTATGTTGTCAATGTTTTAGTATTAGAGAGCAATCCAAGACTAAATCCATTCTAAAACACACTATTAGTGTGTTAGTTAGAAAAAACAAAACAGGAGAATATCTAGAAAGAGTTGTCCTCACAAGCTCCACCCTAGAACGAGGATGGGGCTATATACCTAGTCCATGGTTACCAGTTTGTGGTCAGATACTTACAGGATTCGGTGTACATATTGCTGATGTAGACGTATGGTCTAAGACTTGGGCAATCAGCTACCGTTGATGTTGATTGAAATAGAAGTCTGACAGAGTGGGTCCACGTGTCTCCCCTTTGCACTGGAGCTGTTCCAGAACTCTGTCTGTGATCAGTCAGGGAGATCGTGAGATTAGGATCTGTCCAGTGTCAAATTTCACCTGTCTAGACCTAAGTTTCAGACCAATGTCATATCCTATTCCTAGCTAAGGGGGTCTTGAACCAGGCTCTGCTCCTGGAGTAAGGGTAGCATTGATCCAGGTAGTTTCTTGGCTATGCAAATGGACAGTAAGCTGGATGTTTGCCTGGTAAGAACTTACAGGTAAGAATTTACAAAGTCTCAGGGATGCATTGAGGTCCCACCACAGCTTACAGTGATACAGGGTGAAACACCATCTCTCCCATGGTGGTGCAGGTTTCTGCCTAGTGACATGGAAATTCTAGAGCCCAAGTGGTACCTCGGGGATACCTGTGCTGTCCAAGATGGAGCCAGGTTGGAGACGGGTGGTGTAGACAGTCCCTTGTCCCGCAAAGCTGATGTGAATGACGCTGTTTTATGTCTGAGTCTCACACACAGGGCCCTATACAGTCTTAGGCTGAGAGTGTCTTAGGCCTGCTCCAAGGCTGAAAATGATGCAGGTGATGATCCGTACTGTCCTACTGACACCGGGGTCTCTGCCTGATGCTGAGCCCGGGCTCGATGCTCCCTTTAGGAAGAGTGTATGGGTCTTGTGGTTCTACCCAGCACTGTGTCACCATAGCAGTCCTGGTACTAGGATCCAAGACAGAGCTCAGAGGATGCTGTGTGTGTGTGGGGAGGGAATGGAAGTGAACACTGGAAGTCACTTGTCATTTTAGGGGATCAGTACAGTATGACTACAAAGAGGCGACACTGTTCAGAAAGAAATGTACTCAATACCTGACTGACACAACTGTAACCCCTCGGTGTATTATCGCCTTTACAATTAAAAAATATGACTACAGTGAACTATGTGTTATATACTTGGAAGTTACTAAGAGGGTGGATTTTGAATGTTCTCACCATAAAAATAAGTGTGATAATGTGCAAGCTAGTTTATTTGAGCCATTCCCCAATGTAGAACTAGAACTTGGACATCTTGTTACATTATAAAACTTTACCATTATATGTGTGTGTGTGAGTGTGTGTGTGCGTGTGCGCATGCGTGTTTGTGCGCGTGTGCTGGTCCTGGGGCTTGAACTCAGGTCCTCTAGCTCTTGCTTGGCCTTTTCACCCAAGGCCGGTGCTCTCTCCCTTGAGTCATACCTCTACTCTCAGCTTTTTGCTAGCTAATGAGAGGTAAGAGTCATGGATCTGTCTGTTCAGGCTGGCTTTGAAATGGTCCTACCCCTGAGTAGTTGTTACTTCCCTGTGCCTATTTCTCCTTTGCATCCTCAGACGATGTTGGGATCCCAAATGAGGCCTACTAGGATGGCGAAGAGAAGTGTAAGCAAGGTCAGAGAATCAGCAAGGAACGGCAACCTTTAAGTGTGCTAAAGAGAACTTTCAGGCTAAAGGTTTTGTATCCATAGGTCATCTGGGAGATTCTCCCTCACAGGTGTGCACGAACACTGCCTGTGTCCTTCAGTGCTGGTCCATCCTGCGTTGCTAGGGAGTCACATAGTCAGGGAAGATCAGACTATTAGGAAGTTCTACACAAATTTATAACACTCCCATTAAGAACTGCTACCGAGTGCTTAAGAGAAGCAGAAAGCTCAGAGGGAATATGAAAATGATGTGATTTTGGCTAGGAACTCTGTTATTCAACTTTGCATACTGTTGCTCTTACTGAAATGACGACCTATGGACTGTATTTATGACATACCAGGAATGCTTATCCCAAAGACAGTCTAAGATGACTCTGTGAGGAACCCCACCTCCACCGCGTCGGAAGCGAGATTCAAGATTAAGCCAGACAAAGCTCCTACCAAACTCAAATTGGTATCCAGGGTTAATGCGGGGGTGGGGAGGAAGCATTTCTTCACAAATTAAAATTTAGAGAGTGAGAGGAATGTGGTTAACAAGAGTCAGACTGTATAAAGTGCGTCTGACTTGGGGAAGGGAAAAGGGAAGCACGGAAGTGGCTGGACAAAGGGTGAACCAGTTCCGCAGTGACACTATGTTGGAAGTGAACGGTACACCTTGGGAGAGAGGGGAGTCTGGAGGGGGAAAACGGAGAGAAAGAGGAAGGGAGTGGCGCTGTTCAAAAAGAAATCTACCTGACGCCTGTAAGCGTAACCCCTCTGCACATCCCTTTTACAATGCATTTTTTAAAATTGTTTTTAAAGGAATAGCGTTGCTCGTCAGGTGCGGGGGGCTCGCACGTGTGACCCTAGCTACGTGTACGATTGTGAACAGGAGGCTTGTGGGTTGAGGACAGCGTGGGTAGGAAAGTTCTCGGGAGCCCCTCCTGACCCCTCGTTGAGCACAGAGGTGCACCCCTGTCATTCTGGCTGCCCGGGCAGCTGAGACTGGGGAAGAGCACTATTCTAGGCCAGCTTGAGTAGAAAAGTCTGGAAGACTCGGAGTCCAAAGAAGGGAACTAGAGGGAGGCGCAGTGGGCCTGCGGTCCCAGCCGTAGCCGCTGACGAGGGCAGGCAAACGGAAGTTCCGGAGCCCACCTGGCGGGGAGAACCTATCTATAACAGCCAGGGAGAAGAGGCGGAGGCCCGGCCCATTAGCGTCACGAGTTTAGCAAGCACCAGGACCCAGATTCAAACATCAGTACTGCTCAACATTGACAGGAAAAGGACCGGGCTTCTAAGCAAGGTTGGCCTCAGGGGCACTATTCACTGCATGGAACGCAACATGGCCAGAGGAGCCCTTGATTCTCTGAGCAAATAGACCGCCTTTTCTTTACTTTTTAACACAGAGTCTCATTATTGGCTCAGGCTAGCCTCAAATTTTCTATGAACTCACCTCAGAACCCCAAGTGCTGGGATTATAGACATGTGCTATGTGGTTGTCTTCAGTCTTAAAAAATAGACAGACAAACCATCAGGTGTGGTGACTTGGCTGGAAGTCTAGCCCGTGGGAGGCGGAGGCAGAACAAATGCAAGCTGAGGCCTCCCCGGGCTTCGAACCAAAGCCAGGTCTCAAAAACACCGAAAAGGAGAAACAAAACCCAATACATGTGATCGTGCCCATCAGCCTCACGGGCTTGTTACAGTCTTGTCTGTGTTGGTTCCAGCTGAAAAGTGCCCCACAATGTTTAGAGTCACATAGTGTGTGTGTGTGTGTGTGTGTGTGTGTGTGTGTGTGTGTGTGTAATTATTGTTGTTTGTCTTTGTGTCGGTCCCAGAGCTTGAACTCAGGGTCTGGTCACTGTCCCTAAGCTTTCTGTGCTTAAACCTAGTGCTCTGCCACTTGAGCAACAGCTCCCCTTCTGGCTTTTTATGGTAGTTAATTGGAGATAGGCGTCTCAGGAACCTTCCCGTCGAGGCTGGCTTTGAACCCTTGAACCTGCAGATCTCAGCGTCCTAGCTGGCTGGGATTATGCGTGTGAGCCACGGGCACCCAGCCAGTCCAGTTATATTTGGTGCCACAGTGGCATCTGAATAAAAGCAAGTTTTGCTGCATTTCACATGAGCAATGTTTTGGGGGGTGGGGTTTCTGTTAGTTTTGGTGCTGGTATAGGGCTTGAACTCAGAGCCTGGGCGCTATCCTTTAGCTTTTTTCACTCAAGGCTGGAACTCTACTATTTGAGCCATACTGTGAACACCCAGGAAAAGTGTAATGTCCCCCACCCTTCCTAGAAACAATCGGGCTTGTAAACGTTCACTGTCTTAGAGTTCACCCTTCGCCTCTCTAACTCCATTTTGGTGAGTCTATGCTAGAGGGCTGCACCCCCACCCGTGAGACTAGTTCCTTGTAGTTTGACATTTAAAAACATAGGCAGCCCTTGTTCCTTTACAGAGAGGTGGCAACCATAATGATTGTAAAGATGATCGTAGCAATAATAGATTATAGAAACAACCACAGTAGTAGCTACACAAATGCATGGCGACTGTCAGGTTGGTCCACTTCTGATTGAGTCCTGGGTTGTTTTTGCCCGCTCATGCTTGCCTAGTTGATATTAAGGGAACTTGGTAACAACTGTTAAAATAAAGTTGATATTAGGTCAGGCTGACGGCGAAGTTCTGCTTCTGTAGACGGCTTGCTTAACCCATGTGTGACTTGTTCTGAGCCCCTGCATTGACCCCCTGTGTGTCCTACATGACCTCCTGTTGTATTAAAAACCCAGCCCTACGTTGGCTCAGTGCTGTTCTTTACCCTCCCGATGGTGGAGAGCAGACACTGGGCACAGCTGGATAAAGACTCCTCGCCCGACTGACTGAGGGCTGGTGACTTTCCTGTCGTGGGTTCGAGTCCTGGGTGGACAGGATACTGCATTTCCTCCACCTCAGGCTTTTTGGTGGTTGATTGACGATGAAAGTCTGAAGGACTTTCCTTCCTCAACTGGCTTTGAACCTGGGTCCTCACTGCTCAGCTAGGCTTATAGGTGTGCACCACCAGTTCAGACCCTCACTTTAAAATCTCAGCGCAACGGCAGGTGGGATTCCAAAATTCTCCTGTGTTGTTGTCATAATCACTTACCAAATAGCAAAGCTGTCTTTTTCCTCCAGTGCTCTTCTTCTGTAAGTCTTTGGGGACGGAGATGAGGGGTCCCTGCCTACTTTCCGCCCGGTGGTGGCGATCGCGGGCACGCCCGTCTTGGCTGGGGCGTGGCTCCCAAAAGCCGTGGCCTTTGAATTGCCCAGGCCGCCACTCGGAGCCAGTGTGCGGGACACCAAGCCGGAGACACGGCAAAGGTCTGTGACGTGTGCCATAGAGTGCCAAAACCAACATGCCAGAGAGACGTTCTGAGACAAGGACCCTGCCCAAAGTACCCCGGCTCGAGTGAAGTCAGAGCAACGCAGCCAGGCCAGGCAGCACCGCTCCGCCGCTCCTGGGCCGCAGCGGGCGGGCGGATGGGAGCTGAGGCGCAGACTCGTTCCTGAAGCCAGGAGAAGGAGAGCCCCGAACGCGCTCGGCACCTAGGAGGCAGTCAATAAACAGCCGCCAAATAGACACGGCTCTGTTTGTTACAAGGTTCTGGAAAACACCGTCTTTTTTAAAAAAAATCAGGCAAGGACGGAGAAGAGGCAGGATAAGTAAAGGGTCAAAAACATTAAACATGAAAGATAAGCTTTACTTCACATTAAAAATAAAGCATTGCCTTTGTTTACCTTTATCAGACAACAACAGCGTAGAACGTTTGTGCACAGATACCTTAATCCTTGCTGTGTTTCTGAACACCCATTTCATAGACCTAACTATGACCGCGTTTGGATTATTCATTTAATGCATTCATTTGGGTGCCGTCCTGGGGCTTGAAGTCAAGGCCTCGTGCTCTAGCTTGGCTTCATTGCCCGAGGCTAGCACTCTACCACTTGTGCCACAGTCCTCCCCCCCCACCCCCTTTGTTACTGATGGGTAATTGGACATAAGGGTCTCATGGTCTTTTCTGCCTGGGCTGGTTTTGAACCTCAGTCCTCAGATCTCAGTCTCCGCAGTAGCTAGGACTCTAGGTGTGAGCCACGGGCACCTGGCTTTGGAGTCAATATCATCACAGACACATACTCAGCACATACTAAAGGAACAGATAAATAGAAAACACTGCGGGGCAGAGAGCACTTCCCTCCTTGTACAGATGACAAAAGGGAGGCACCAAAATGTGACACTATTTCCGAACGTCTTGCAGATTGGAAGAATTCCCTGCACCCAACGGGAGAGCTTGCTTCCTGAGCTCATGCGCTTTACCTTGGTAGTGTTCCCGTATTTATTATATATTTATAGCTTGGTAGTGTTCTAATAATATCCAGATTTACGTTTGAAGAGTGCCAAGAAACATTGATCTGCAGCCCTTTGGGCACGTAATGCCTTCTTTCCACTTTTCTGTAGGGGTGAGCGGCCGGGAGGGCCACCTCTCAGTGTCTTTGGGGTTGGAGATCTGTTCTCACCATCAAGTTGACGTTCGTGTTTAGATATACATGCCCTTTCATTGTGGAGACGGTCACCGCATGCCCTTCGTTGGGTCCTATTTCCAATTTTCATACCAGCTGAGGACACCTTCACCATTGGGAACTTGCCTGTGCAGATGTAGCTGGCACGGTTCAGGGTGTCCTTTGGGGGCCGGGGATCTAGCTTGGTGGAAGAGTGCTTGCCTAACACACGCAAGGCCCTCCATTTCCGCCCTCAGCATTGGAAACATTGGTTTTTTCTGGAGTTGTTTGTTATATTCTTTGCTTGTTATCTGGTTGATTATATATGGAAATCTGTTGTCACATTTGGAAGCACAGGAAATCTGCTACTATGAAGAAATATTATCCTGAGAAGATAAAATTTCTATAGGAAAAAAGAACACTAAGTTTGCTGGGCATGTTGATTCGTGTCTGTAACCCCAGCACTTGGTCTGGTTAGGAGCAGGTGGGAAGATCTCAAGTTCAAGGCCATCTTGAGAAGACCTAGCCTTAACACACATAGACACACACACACACACACACACACACACACACACACACACACCATTTGCTCTCAAAGACCTACAAACAAGCCAACAAACGACCACAAAAACCCCAAAGTAAAATGACAACGCAGAATGCCACGCTGAGGTCAGAACACTGAATTCAAGCTGAATTCTAAATTCAGATTGCTGAATTTAGCATTTCTGAACGCTAACAGAAAAGAATGATTTTATTTTTTTTGGTGGTGATAAAAGGGCTTGCTAGGCAGGCGCTCTGCCATTTGAACCACACCTCCAGTCCCAATAGAAAACTTTGAAGTCCACATTTTTTTTGTTTTGTTTTCACTCTTGCAAATGGCTTCCGGTAGAAATGGATTCTTAGTGTCTTAAGGAGTTACCCAGGAATTAGTCCTACTGAAAATATTACCCTGGACAGGAAAGTTCATCAGACACTTATCTCCAATTAAGCACCTATACGTTGTTAGTGGTGCTGTGGCGCACACACACACACACACACACACACACACACACACCCCTCAAAACTAAACAAAACAACCCCACGTTGCTGGCCTGGTCTCAAGAATTTTACTAGAGCACTGACTTTGTAGAAAAGTATAAAAAATGCCCATTTCCCCATGGGTTCCAAAATAAGGTGTATTTTTTCCCCTCTTCTTTGTTATCCTTTCACTTGGTTATTTCAGCATCTCACAGCATTAAAACACTGCCCAAGGAAAGGTCACTCTTGCTTGGATCCAAACATTTCTCTGCCGTTCGGCTCCCAGAGGTGCTGCTGAGAAGCACGATCGATTCGAGAAGCTCCTGGAACCTTTCCGCTCACCTTTGAGAGGAACAGCATTCCATCCACACTCTCTTTGTTGCGATTTAGCAGCGATAATGTCTCTCCTAAGGACAGTTCCTAATCACTGGGTGGAAATTACTCAGGTACCATAACAGGGCTCCACTGGCAAGCTTGAAACGACCAGAACTTTGTAGCAGTTTCTTTGCCCATGAGGCTGTTTTGATTATGTAATGAAACCGGTTTCCGAGATTTCAAACGGAAGGAGTATCTGCTGCAAAATAAGCACTGCGATCCGTATTTTCTTTTTTTACTTTTAAATGTTTATGTGTTTGCAGTGACAGACAGGAAGCATGGAGGTGAGTTTGTTACCACATCTCCTCATCACTTTGCATGATGTTTTTCTTCGGGATCCAAATCCTAACACAGGACACTCTATAATGTTACTAACGTTATGGAATCTTTTTTTTTTTTTTTTTTTTTTTTTTTTTGCCAGTCCTGGGGCTTGGACTCAGGGCCTGAGCGCTGTCCCTGGCTTCTTTTTGCTCAAGGCTAGCACTCTACCACTTGAGCCACAGCGCCACTTCTGGCTTTTTTCTATATATGTGGTCCTGAGGGCTGAGGAATTGAACCCTGGGCTTCGTGCATGCTAGGCAAGTACTCTCCTGCTAAGCCACATTTCCAGCCCTGGTTATGGAATCTTACAGATAGCGTGTGTGTGTGTGTGTGTGTGTGTGTGTGTGTGTGTGTGTGTGTGCGTGCCAGTACTGGGGCTTGAGCTTAGGGCCTGTGCTCTTGCTTGGATCTTTCATTCAAGGCTGATGCTCTGCTATTTGAAACACATCTCCACTTCTAGCCTTTTTTCTGGTGAACTGATGATAAGGTTCTCACACACTTTTCTGCCCAGGCTGAGCCATGGTCCTCAGATTTCAGCTTCCTAAGCAGCTAGTATTATAGGTGTGAACTTGAAATGTAAACTCTCATGATTTTTAACTTCATCGATGCAGTCTCATGGTGTGTGTGTGTGTGTGTGTGTGTGTGTGTGCATGCACATTGTTTGATTTTTTTTTCATGTTCCCTGAAGCTTTCTATGTTATTACAAGGAAGAGATGATTCATTTGCTTTTGCTGATTTGTAGTGATCATGTATAAAAGTGCTGACATTTATTCACCCCCTCATATGTTCGTAGACACTGGGCATCTTTATTTTGTTATTACAAGGCGTGTTCTAGCATGCTTCTGTCCAGTTATTCCGGTAAGCCCATGCCCACCCCACTGTTCCCACTGGAGTCCTCCTTTGAGGAGTGGGGGGGCTGTGGTACCCCACCTCAGACTCCATCTGAGCAGTTTCACTTTCCACTTTCCCCAGGCCTTGTGGCTCCAAAGAAAAGTGAAAGTTTCCTCTCATGCTTCCTCTTGGAAAAAGTGAGCAGAGGGAAGAGCCTCTTAGACAGCGGATCAACTTTAGAGAGAGGACCCAGCCCATTTACTGAGAAAAGAAGGCAAAACATGCAGCCCTTGAGAGAGTTTAGCATTCCCAATAGCCTCCTCCCACCGCAGCTGGGGCAGAGAGCATGCTGAATCCTGAAAAGCAGGTGGAGGCCCCGGGGCATGCTGGGAGCTGTGACCTCATACTTCCTTCTCAGATAAGACTAGCTAGTTAAGCTGAGAGAACTTTTTGCATGTGTATGTGCTGATCCTATGGGCTTGAACTCATGGCCCTGTGCTCCTGCTTGACTTTTTTGCTCAATACTAGTCTTCTACCGCCTGAGTCACATTTCTGGCTTTTTGCTTGTTAAGTGGAGGTAGGAGTCCTTTTTTATTTATTCTCCTGGGCTGGCTGTGAACTGCAATTCTCAAATCCTAGCCTCTTGAGTAGTTGAGGTTAGCGGTATGAGCCACTAGCACTGGCCTTAGGATGGGAAAACGCGAAGTCACCCATCAAAACCACAATGTTCCTAGTTTATAAATAAGTCTAGAGCCAGCTCTATGACTGTGTCTAAGTAACTACATTCATCTCATAAGATCTTCATTTCTTTAGACTGGAGAACTGAATAATCATAATAAATAAGATGCTTATGTGTAGCCCAGTCAAAACCCATTAGGACAGAGTTGCTATGTTGGTTGAATTGAATTCATTTATGCTTATGTGAAACACAGCAAACAGCCATCATAATAAATTTTCTTTCTGTAATTGAATGCAAACAGGTTTTGTAATTGAATTTCTTTGATGTTTCTCACATTTGCATCCTGAGGGAAACAGAAAATTTATGATAGGTATGATATAAATTGCTCATCTGTAAAAGCATTTTAATAACAAAAATTTCTACAATGACTAGAAAAAATGGAGGAATAAGGAAGGGCCTGTCAGCCTTCCTTTATGATGAATTCAATTAAAGAGAAACATTAACTTCATGAAAAGCTGGTGCTTGTGAAATTTAAGGCATTCTATAGGAATAGGCTGTGCTAGGTAGCATCTGTCTGTCATCCTAGCAACCCGGAGGCTGAGGAGACAGGGTCACAGGTTTGAAGCCAGCCTGGGTTACCTATCTCAAAAAATCTCAGCCAAGCTAATAAAAACCCAAAATTAACCACAAAGGGAATAAAGAAGGAAAGGAGGAAAGAGAAAAGAGACAATGGAAGAGTAGAAGGAAAGAAGAAAGCAAGAAGACAGACCAACCGATGAGTATGGAGTAAGCCTGTGGACCAGAGTTTGCATCGTTAGATTGATGTGATTTTCCAAGAAGCATGGGTAAGAGGTGAATTGAATCCAGAGTTGACTCTCCTGTCAGGAGATTTTGTGTGAGCACAAGGATTAAGGTTTTCAGTTGTGATTCTACCCCTAGGACTGTTTACCTGGATTAGTTGTTATCTCTCTTGTAATTTATTAAAGTGGGAGTACTCTCTGCATAGTGAGCACTGATGCTTATTACTAATCTTAGTGAATTGTAAGTACTTAATGCTATGCCTGGAAGATAGTTAAGACCAGTGTGTGTTAAGTACTTAATGCTAGTGCACAGTAGGTACTTAATACTAGCATGTCTACTGGGAACTTAAAGCTGGCACATGTTAGGTGCTCCTTAATACTAGTGCCTGATAGGTATTTAAGTGAATACTGGAGGCTTAATGCTAGTACAGGTTAAGTGCTCGATGCTAGTACACAATAGATAGGCATTTAATGCTAGCGCATGGCAGGTACTTCTAGCATACAACAGGCAACTAGTACTAATTCTGGCAAGCAACAGGCAACTAGTACTAATGGAAACAATGTAGCTCCTGCCACTACCGTCATCTAAGAAGAATTCAAAGACAAGGTGCTAAAATATCCACAAAAGTTTAGCTACAAGCTTTTCTAGGGTCACACAAATCATTTACACACCTCTGATAACAATGGAAGCAATGGAAGAACAGTATTTACTTTGTGGGGCTGAGTGGTCTAGAGACTGGATTAGACACTTTCTATCTAACCTTTATATCACTTACATTATTTCCATTTTACACAGGAGTTAACTGAGACAGAAAAGGTCCAGAAGTCAGATTCAATTAATTCTTCTGCTATACTGCCTCTTCCACAAAAAAATTTAAAAGTCTTTCTAATGTTTGGTTCACTATTTGAATCTCACATTTTTTTTTTTATTAATGACTGAAGTTTGGATAATTTTTGGGAAAGTATTGCTCTTGCTTCAAAGCAAAGGCAATTTCAACATTTTTATACATTTCATGGAACTTTCTTGACATTCAAGAAGTCACCTTAGGATAAACAGACATCAGAAATAAATGTTTAGTTGTCTTTATTGCCAGAAAAGTGGAAAAATTCGGAAAACTCAGGGGGGGAATATTACAGTGTGGTCATTGGCAGGGGCAGTGGGGGGATATTACAGTGTGGTCATTGGCAGGGGCAGTGGGAGGATATTACAGTGTGGTCATCGGCAGGGGCGGGGGGGATAATACAGTGTGGTCATTGGCAGGGGCGGGGGGGATATTACAGTGTGGTCATTGGCAGGGGTGGGGGGATATTACAGTGTGGTCATTGGCAGGGGTGGGGGGGTTTATAGGGTGGTCATTGGCAAGGGCAGGCTACATCTGTGTAGGGTGTTTGTCAGGTCACCTTTGTCTGAGCTGGAGCGACATTGCATCCTTATCTTCCAGAACTCTGCGTGGAGCAGAGGACTTGACAGAGGAGCTCAGTGGTAGCGCATTTTATCCAGAACGCACAGGTCCTGGATTTGATCCCCAGAACTGCAGGAATAAGCGTACAAAACAAAACAAAAACAAAAACATCAAGCCCCCTTGGAAGTGATGCTGTGGCTCAAGTGGTAGAGTGCTAGCCTTGAGCTGAAGAGCTCAGGGACAGCACCCGGGCCCAGAGTTCAAGCCCCAGGACCGACCAAAAAACCAAAACCAAACACCAAAAACCCACCACCACCTGACAGCTCCTGCAAGTCCTTCCGTGTGGACCTGTAACCTTCACACCTGTTTTCTGATGGGTAGACACAACCCCTCATGGGCGTGGTGAATGTTACCAGGTGTGTCTCCTCGCCCTGTGGCTGGGTGCTGTCTGCCGGGAGGAATCGCCAGCCCTGCACTGAGTGCCACAGCGGCCTTCTCTGCAGACGCTCGCCCTGCGCTGTGGTGTCTTCAGGAGGCCTGGCACCTGCCGGCTCTGATCTTTGCCCCGTAGCCCGACACGTCCTAAAACTCCATTCGTTCCCACTCCAACTCTCATGATGACTCCGGGCCTCGTGTCTGAGAGCACTAACGAAGGATAAGGAACGGACACAGGGCGATTCTCTACTGCAGCAAAATCGAGCTCACGGTCTTGAACAGAGTCCGACTATTTGGGGATTTTTCAGTAAACTGAATCCAGGCAGCAGAGCAGAGGGGTCGTTTATGAGTTATCAAATCGCCGAGGTGACATAGACAACTCATAAATGATTCAGTGAACTCACAGGATAAATCTTATTTCTCCCAGGCACAAATCCACAGAAGACCCTGAGATGTTCCGAGGCCCTGATAATGTAAAGGAAGAAACACCCGTCACATTAAGAACCTGACGTGACATTAGAGCACCATAAAATGTTCAATTAAACATGGCAACCGCAGGACAAATGGGACCCAGGATACAGTTCTTTGTTTGCCTTTAAGAACTTTAATACGTCTTATTTATTGAGGGCCAAGAACATAAGGATAGTAAAGTGACAGCTTCTAGCCCATTGGAAAATATTTGTGTTCGTGTCAGGACAAATAACAAATGGCGCCGCCTGAGGATCTCTGCCTTCGCGGAAGATGGACGGGGCTGCGTGGGGGCCGATTGCACCGCGTGGAACCCGAGCCGGCTTCCCGAAAACTGCTGCAGCATCTGTCTTCTTCCAAGCCCCCGTTGTCAAGGGGAAAGACTGGCCTGGTGGGGGGGAGGGGGAGGGGGAGGAGGAGGAGGGAGGGGGAGGAGGGAGGGGGAGGGCAGGAGAGAGGGGGCAGGCGGGGGGGGGGGGGGGACGCAGCTTGGAGGCTGTAGCCCTTCCAGCCAAGCTGTCGCTCATCTCCTGATGGCTCCACAACCTGACACATGGCGTGGGCTCCACGGGGGTCCCGGGCTGAGCGCCCCGCACCCGACATAATGGGCAGCTATTTACTGCAAACAAGGTAGATGGAGGAACCAGGCCTAGAGGACGCGGCACGGGCAGCCGCTGGGATCGCTCGCAAGCCAGGCAATCTTCTGTGTTTTTAAAAGTCTCCCCCCCACGCCCCCCCCAACTGCTTCTAGGTTGGGACTGTTTCTTTCTTTCCCTCAGGAGCACACCGCCGCCCATGCCTGACTTGAAGGGCTCCTCCTCCTCCCCACCCTCCCCATCCCCACTCCAGATCAATAGACCGAGTTCAAGAAGCAACCGCACCGCAAAGCACTTGCAAAAAGGAAGCTGCAAGCTAGGGTCGCACCGCTTCTGAGCAGGCTGTCTCCTGGCTTGCTTTGCTCCGTTACTTTACAAAAGAAGAAAAGGAGGAGGACACAAAGCACAGCCCCAGGCGGGGCTCGGTTAGGCTGTCAGACGGGTCCCCAAGAAGGCCCCTCCGATTTGCTTTGTGACGGGTGTCAGGGCTGAAGGGAAGGGTGGGAACGGCAGGTCTCCCCGGCGCCTGGGCAGGCTTGCTGGGCTGCAGGCCTGGGCGCTGATCTCCTTCCCGCCTCTCGGATCAGCCCTTCGTGGGCAGGAGGGCTTAGCCACTCGGGTGGCGCACGTGAGTGGACTTGGAGAAGGTGCAGCTTTAGCCTCTTTCCTCCAGGCCTGAACGCTGGCGGGAGAGGAGAGGATCTAACACGTCTTTCTGTGAGTGCCTCTGGCTTTTCCCAGCGCCACGGGGGTTTCTGTATCCCGGTCCACGGAGTGGGGCAGGCAGGTCAATGCGGAGGATTTTCACAGCCCTGTCAGAAGCCCCGCAGGCTCCCCGTGACCTGACTTCCAGTGGGTCCTTGCTCCCAAGGACTTGGGAAAGAGAAAGCAAATCCTTTTCTAGAATCGTAGAAAGCTGTAACTAGCGCAAGTAAATTAAAAGAGAACATTCTTTTCTCTGTTTCCAGAGATTTGGCACGTACCCTCTTCCTTATCCCCTTCTATAACACGAAGCTCAAAGCCAGAGGCTCAGCTCCTTGACTCCCTGCCATGAGCACAAGGCAGGTTCCTATTAGAAAGCGATACTTTTGTTCCCCCCCCCCGCCCCCGCGGGCAGAAAGCCTGTGTTCATGATAGAGAAGAGAGACATTCTATTTTATTATCACACCGTGAGGCTTATCCCAAGCGAGCGGAAGGCCAGGCATGATTTGCAAACAAGTTTACAAATCTAGAAACTCGTTTTTCTATCTCTGCCAACTCTCTGTCTGCACTCTCCTAGGCGCTTTTATAAAATTTGCCTGCCCCTTAGTACTTATTTGCGGTGCGATGTACTTGCAGTCCCCAGATGAGCTCTGCCCCGCCCTGAAGGTCACCCTCTCCAAGGCACCCTTTTCCAGGACCGTTGCCTGACCTTGATACCACGTCTCAGCAGCACCTCTTCCTTTTTCTCCCGTGGGCAGTGCAGGCCAGAGGCAGGGGATTGAACAGGTTTTGTTTGTTGGTTTTTGTTGTTTATTTTTTCCCCTCAGTTCCTCTTCAAAAAGTTTCTCTGCATCTGATTTTCTTGCTGCGACCTTCCGTTGGCCTCTCCGGAGGCTGGCCGTGGTTTTGCACACGAGGTGCACACTAGCCAATTCTGTTTCTTTTTTTAGGTTGCCAGGAGTGATCTCATGTTCTGGGTTGTTTTCATATTTCCAATACGTTATTTCTAAGTCTCTCCTTCTCCGAGTGGGCCTGGGGCGGGGCTGGCGGCAGGCTGCTCAGAGGACGTTTGCACGGCTCCGGTTCCCCGCGAAGAGACCGAACAAGGACACGCGTGTGAAGGAAGCCGGGGCAGGGCGCTGGAGGGAAAGGGAAGCGTGGTCTCGTTCTCCCCACCCACAAGAAGCTCGTGTTAGAAGATTGTGCTTTAAATCAGACAGGACTGTGTGGGAGAGCCCA
Source organism: Perognathus longimembris pacificus (assembly GCF_023159225.1). Taxonomy (NCBI): domain Eukaryota; kingdom Metazoa; phylum Chordata; class Mammalia; order Rodentia; family Heteromyidae; genus Perognathus; species Perognathus longimembris. The sequence goes on along the minus strand of NC_063165.1, from coordinate 87,000,852 downwards.
GCCCACGGGTGGCTGGCCATGCGCGCTTTTCCACCCTCTTCTTTCCCTCTGTCAGAGCGTAGACCTCGCTCAACCCCAGAGCCAATGGGAATCGTGCGTGGCACGCACATCCGACAGTGCGCCAGCGGAGCCCGACTCCGGGAGAACTGTTGCATTCACAGTGTGTGTGCGTGTGTGCGTGCGTGCGTGCGTGCGTGCGTGTGTGTGTCATTTATTTTATGGGTAGTTACACTGAGCGCAGAAAGGAACTGAAAGTAGGATTTAGGATCGGTGTTAGCAGGATGTGCGGTAATGTGCTATCGGCTTAGCTCCAGTCCTCCTCCTCCTCTGCCCACTTGGTAGCCACACCCCCCCCCGCGCCCCCCTACTCCCCTGATCTATGTGGCCCTGCCCGGGCCTGAACTTGGGATCCTCCTGCCTCCGCCTCCTGAGTGTCGGGATTACTAGCACGCACCGTCCCTCTCAGTTTGCGTGCTTTGATTTGGGGAGAATTGAGCTCAGCACCTCTTCAGCTTGCGTGAAACAAGGTTCCTTCACCTGAGCGTCGCTGATGTTTGAAACGAGATCATTCTTCCGTCCGCCCAGTGCCGGCACCCCTGTCTTCTCCCCATGAGATGTCAGCTTGTGCCTCTACCCACCTTCCCCACACCCAGCACCGATTCACAACACCTGCAGACACGGTCAGCTTTCCTGAGGCCCAGAGCCCCGAGGTAAAGTAACGCGTGACGGCGACTTTGCGTTTCCCTTGTCCTAGAAGGTCGGTGTTTGGGGACGAGATCAGCCAGGAAGGCAAGCTGCTCACTGTCCCTCCGGATGGAACCTTCTGGGGGTTTCCAGTGGCCAGGGTGGTCAGGCCGAGGCCAGGCCTTGCCCAGGTTACTCCAGACCCACGCTAACGGCAGCAGGGTTCTGGGCTGGGCCCTGTGCTGACGTGGCTCACCGGGTGGTCTTCCCTGTCGGCTTCGTGAGCCTTCCAGAGTTGCACTTCCACTTGGGGCTCTTTCTACTCAGCCCCCTCCCTTCCCCTCTCCCCGGTGCCAGCGTCCTCACGCTCTGGGGATGTCTGCCTCCTTCTGCTCCCCAGTCGTCTCTCGCGTCTCCACTTCTGTCTTGGCTGATTGTCCTTGATGACTGAACCGGCCACCGAAGCCACTGCCCCCTGCTGTTCTCACTCTTGCTCTCTGACTCCGTCTTGCATTATAGCTTGATTCCCAAGAAGTAGGCTGAGCTGGGCACATGGTGCAGGCATGAGGACCCTCAGGTAGAGAGGCTCCTGGCTTTGTCTGCAAGGCTTTGAACCCACGCGTGGGTAGGTGGTGGGGAATCCCAAGAGCTCAACGAAGCCTAATGGTTTTGATTACCTGGGAGGGAGGGAGGAAAGACGGGCCCCCGGAGATCAGGTGAAATTGTTTGTGTTGCTTCTCTGCAAAAATATCGATCTCTGTGTTCAAGAAAACTTTTTTTTCCTCTCTCTGGAGGAACCTATTTTGGCTGGATCCATGGGCTCTGGAAAGACCCCCCTGACCCTGAGACTGAGTCGGAAGGCCGACTCCGGAGAGCTGGTCTCTAGGAAACCCTGGCAGGACACGCCTACTCTCTTCATATGGGGAGCCAGTTTCCCTCATTTCCTCCTGGAAGAGGTCACTCAGGGTTGTACTGGTGAGTGATACGTAATCCTGGCCAACAAGAGGAGGTGAGAAGAAGCAAGAGTTCCTTCCACAAGGATTAGCAGGAAATGCTACCACCGAACAGGGTAGATCTCCCTGGTTTAAACAGGGAACTCCTTATTAAGGATCTGTATTTGGTTGTAAATGAATCACATGCTTGGGAATTCCAACTTTTTCACAACACTGGTCAAAGAGATACAAAAGCATAGTTCCAGCTAGATCCTATGCAGCAGTAAGAAGTTAGTTGCTTGGGGAAACTCCAATGAGACAGCGAGGAGGCACATTTGGCCATCATACTGGATGGAGCGCACAGAAGAGAAGGCGTTAGATAAACAGAACGTGAGTCGACAGAAGAAGCACTTGTTCATGGGCAGACACACCAGTAAGCAAAAGATAATTCAAATGTGCCCGGCTGGGGGTTGGGGATTAGGAAAACGATGAATGAACAAAACAAAACGCAGCAAAACACAAGACAAAGACGTGGGTAGACTTACAGCCACAGGGCTGTTTAGCGTCTCCAGGGGCACCTGTTTCCCAGGGTTGTATAGGAACTCCGGGCAGCCAACGTCTCTCCAAGGTTTTCTGGCCTTGAGCTTGCTCTGCAGGTGTTCTACCACCAAGCCGCACCTCGAGCCCCGATTATGGCTGGCTATTTTTTAAATAGAATCTTGCTTCCTGTCCCAGGTGCACACCTGGACTGACATCCACCTATTTCAGGATTTGCCGTTGTGTCGAGGATGACAAGTGTGTAAGGTCACGCTCAACTTCCTCTGCAATATTTAATCAAGAATTGCCTTTGTAGAGGACAATGTCAATATAGACACATACGTTATGTATTTATTATATTTTATGTATTATAATATACACATTACATATACATACTTATTTACTAGAGTTTGAGCTCAGGGCTGTGTACTTGCTAGACAGGCTCTGTATCACTGACCCTCTTGAGATGGGGTCTCACCGACCTTTTTGTAGAGGCTGGCTTCAAACTGAGCTCATTCGACTTCCGCCTCCCAAGTAGCTTGGTTGCAGGAGTGAGCCTCTCGACCTCGTTAGCATAGTTTGCCTTTCAGCTTTTGTGCTAGCTTGCAGTAGCTCTTGCCTACCTGACTTGTAGCTCAACTCCTCTACACTTCCTTAGCTCTCTGATTCAGCCGCCATGGCTTATTGCATGTCCTTGGGCTTCCAGGTGTACTGGAGTGCTTGGAAAACCGGACCGCAGTTTTTGCTCAGGCTGTGCTGTGGAAATGCATCTATGTGATGCTTCTCGGTGCCTTCTGGAAACAGTCGTGGAGCAGAAGCACCGTCTGCGCCTGCCATCCCTCCCCCCGCTTCTCCTCCTTGACCTCGGCTCCCGCTCTTGGCTTTTCCCTTGAGGACTGAGCACGTGGGAATTTCCCTTGAATCCCCGGACCAGCTGTTCCTATTCATTCCAGAACATTGAGCACTGCTGTTCATTATTGAAATGCCAAATATTAGAAATTATAGAACACACTTTTTGTTAGCAAAACTGAGAAAGAACTCCAGAAACTAATAAAATCAAAGTGTTTTCATGTAGAACAATGGATGGGGCTGGGAATATGGCCTAGTGGTAGAGTGCTCGCCTTGTATACATGAAGCCCTGGGTTCGATTCCTCAGCACCACATATATAGAAAAAAGCTGGAAGTGGCGCTGTGGCTCAAGTGGCAGAGTGCTAGCCTTGAGCAAAAAGAAGTCAGGGACAGTGCTCAGGCCCTGAGTTCAAGCCCTAGGACTGGCAACAAAAACAAATAAAACAAATAAAAACAAAACAAAACAAAACAATGGAAGCTCTTCCTTCCTCCCTCCCTTCCTTCTTTCCTTCCTTCTTTCCTCCCTCCCTTCCTTCTTTCCTTCCTTCTTTCCTTCCTTCCTTCCTTCCTTCCTTCCTTCCTTCCTTCCTTCCTTCCCTCCTTCTTTACCTCCTTCCTTCCCTCCCTCCTTCTCTCTCTCTCTTTCTTTCTTTCCTTCTTTCCACCTTTCTGTTTTTCTTTCCTTTGGTACCAGTTGTAGGGCTTGAACTCAGGGCCTGGGTGCTGCCATGTCCTTCTTTGCTCAAAGCAATCACTCTACCACTTGAGTCACGCCGCCATTACTGGCTTCTCTGGTCATTTATTAGCGATGGGAGTCTCACAGGCTTTCCCAGCGGGGCTGGCTTCAAAGCATGATCCCCGGACTGCAGCCTTCAGAGCAGCGAGGACGACAGGCGTGAGCCACGGACGCCTGAGCAGCACATTCCGCGGCAGCACAGGTTCAGACGCAGCGCGGAGGGTTCCCGGCGATGGCAACACCTCGGGTGGCACGCGCCGACGCCGGGGAACCCGAACGCACTGCAGCTTCTATTGTGCTGCCTGTGGGTGGATTTCTGCAGACCCGAGATCCTCCTTACTCGGTACCTTCTCCTCTCCGTCAAGGTCTTCTTGAGTAGATTTATTGCCAAGCAGTCGGCGTCGTTTCCGCCTGGCGCTGTCTTGCTAAGCCATGTGGTCGGCTCTAACGCCTCATCGGCTGCCACTGACTCTGAGAAATGAACATTTGAGCCCCGATAGCTATCTTAGCCTCGATAATTTGGCTGTTTTCCTTCTGGGACTCTCCAAGGCTAGTCCTTTGCTCCCGTTTGCTGTCCTGGCACTTAGCACCATGGAAATGAAGAATCATTTGCTGCTCTGAACAAATGGTTTCGGAAGTGGGGCACATCCTCTTTGGCGATCACGGTCAAGGAGAGCAAGGAGAAGTCGGAAGCTCTGGCCCTGGCTCCCGTGCGGTCCTTGCTGGCCCTGGGCCAGCTTCGCACAGCAGGTACCCAGCCTTTTGCTGCTCCTTTGTTCTGTCTGCTTGCTGCCTGTTTCTTGCACAAACAAGTGCTTATGCTAATGGCAAGATACAGCCCAACTTTAAAAGGCTGTAGTGATCAGGATCCATCATCTTTCTAAGTGTCTTGTCACCACATCAATTAATACAATTGAGCAAAAAATGTCATGAGCCGGTGGAAAAAAACCTTTCCCAGCCTTTCCCGAGGAAGTTTACTTGCAGCTTTTCCTTGCATTAGCTCCTGTCATCTACAAAACAACAGAACCCAGTGGTGTCAATTATATTTGATTGACTGAGTAAAGCACGCACACAAATAAGCGAAAACAATGGACACAAAAATCTATACATGACTTCCCCCTGTCAGACAGAGCGCTTGTCTTCTCCATTTTCATGCAGCTCGGTGTCCTGCTGCTCCTGGTTTAAACGCTGCCTTCAGCCCCCAAACTATCACCAATTAAGTTAGCAGGGTCTTCAAAGGTGTCAAACGACTCCCTAGGCAATCGGCTCTAACTGCTGTTCAATAAATGAGGTCTAATTTATCAGTTTAACTTCACTTCTAAAAACCTAACGCTTCACAGTGCTGGGCTCTGTTTACCTGCAGAGTTTGGCGCTGCGGTAGGCGGGGCGGGGGGTGGGGTGGGTTGGGGTGGAACGAGGCGGGGGAGGGATGGAGCTCTGGCACACTTGTAACAATGCCCAGGGTTGGGGTATATCTACCATCTCGTTTTCTGACTTCTGCATGCCATTTTGTAGACGCACTTTGAACCCAAGCTTCCGGAAGATCTGCTCAGGCCAACGGGAAACTGAGTCTGGCTCACCTGGGTTTTAACCACAGCTCTGGGGAAGTAGAACTCTCCTCTTGTCTAGCGATACCTTTGTGCCGTCACTGTAGAGAGATTCACACGAACAAAACAAAACTCTCGGAGGCCCACGTGGGCATTGGCACGGGAGTTCATGCGCGCTCAGATTCTTAACAGAGATGAATGCATAGGGTTTAGTCCCTAAATAAGTTACACAGGTACAGATCTGGTTAAAGAACTTAGTTGAAGTAGAACGTCTCAGAAATAAATGGGCCAGAAATTTTTATTAATAGTTCATGAGTAAAAACCATACCATTCCATTGATGAAATAAAAGAAACCACTAGAACCTAAAACTCAACATACTAACAACGTTGGGATTGCTTACAGGAAATATCTTCTAGCATCAAATAAAGACCACGAACAAAATACATAGGGAATGTTTAGTTTAGCTTAGCTACGTAGAGTGCTTACCTAGTATACATAAGGCCATAGGTTCAATCTCCACCTCACCTCTCCCAAATCTAACCCAAACCAACCAACCAACTAGACAATCCCTTGAAAACACAAGCTGATTCATTTGCAGAGTGAGACTGTATGTAATTTTGGTAGTATTGTGGCTTTGGCAATGTAAATTCAGCATGCTTGATTATAACTATCCTATAAATACAGATATGTACATACACGCACGTATATACACTGGAGATTTCATCTCAATGGGAATATATCAAATTTGCAATTCTACTCACCTAAGGACTAACTGGAACTTGGATAAAAATCCTATTTGAAAGTGAATTTCCCTCATTGTGGAATCTCAGCACTACTCTACAACTCTGAAATATTTCTAAGAGACACACGCACAGGATCAGTACTAGGGCAGTATTTTATTATTAATTTGCTTTCTCTGTTGCCTCAGTGAGCACATTAAATTTAGCCTAATCTACCTGAGGAATTCATCTGCCTGCAGGAAAATTAGGATTTCATCTCAGAAAGAAAGGCAGTGAAAGAATGCGTTCTTCAGCTTCTGACACACAGGGTGAAATTTTATAGCACAAAGAATAATCATATAAGCCAGGCTTGGGATGATGTTTTACAGATTCTATTATTTCCTATTTAAGCTTCTCACAAACAAGGATCCAGTTCATCAAGCGTTCCCATGATATAGAGAAGCCTCCTGCTTCCCCTGACAGCCAGACATGCAGGAGATGTGGGTATCTTCTCGGCCTTAGAGACGCTGCGTGAGAGAGGAATGCTGAGAAGAGAGGAGTTGGGTTGCTTTCTCGGTGCTGTGGTCTGGGCAGGGGAGCAGTGAGAGAAGTTAGAGTCAGAGTCAGGGAGGAGAGCAAGTGAACAGACTGAACTGGGAAGGACACGGTCTGCTAGAAGGAATCACACTGCCTTGACAATCTCTCCCTCCCTCCCTCTCTCTCTCTCTCTCTCTCTCTCTCTCCCTCTCTCTCTCTCTCTCCTCCCTCTCTCTCTCTCTCTCTCTCTCTCTCTCTCCCCCCCCGCCTCCCCCATCCCTGATATTGGGGCTTGAATGCAGGTCCTTAGCTTTTTCACTCAAGGCAGGTGGCTCGATCACCGGAGCCACAGTTCAACTCTGGCTTTCCCGGGCTGGCTTTGAACTGCAGTCCTCAGATCTCAGCCTCCGGAGTAGCCAGGATTACAGACCTGAGCTGCCAGTTCCTGGCTCTCTTTGCTTTTGAACTTCCATCCCGTGCTTGTTGTAAATTAAAGATCCCCTTGCCACCTACCTCCTCTACCTCTTCTTACTGTGTGTGTGTGTGTGTGTGTGTGTGTGCGCACGCTCGCGTGCTGGTACTGGGGCTTGAACGTAAGCTTTGTGCACTGTCTCTGAGCCTTTTCTGCTCCAGACTAGCACTCTAGCCCCCGAGTCACGCCTCCACTTCCTACTTTTCGGTAGTTCGTTGGAGATAAGAGTCTCATGGATTTTCTGCCTGGGCTGGGTTCAAACTGTGTTCCTCCGATCTCAGTAAGTAGGATTCCAGGTGTGAGCTGCAGGGGTTCAGTGGATTACTGTTAGTCATTAGGTATATGGGGGCGGGCGGGAGAGTTACTTCCTCTCTAATCTATGTAACACCATTACCTTGCTATGGGACTATCATCTTTTATTCTTTTGTGGACATGTACAAGTTACCTAGTCAAACAAACAGATCTATGAGCAAGATAGATAAAAAATATTTCATTACAAAATTGAACAGAATTACAGAGGGGGATTTAATTGGACAAAAACTCCCAAATAACACTCTCCTCCCTAAGTAACAACCAAAAACAAAACAATAAAACCTAGAAAAACAAACAAAGAAAATCACACACAGACACATACAAAAAAAATCAGAAGCCATACTAAAATCCTTGTAATTGCTAGTAGGCAATGCTAATGGATTAATTTGCAGAATAAGGCTATATTTAAAATGTGAAGTATTGCCTACTTGTTAGCTGTGAGATATTAAAATAGCTTCCTAAACTGAAAGTTGGGATAATCCTTATCCTATACAGTTGTTGTGAGAATCAATTGAATTAACATAATGGGCTTAATCCAGGAATTGAGAGCTGTCCCTATTTGAAAAAATATTTACCAGTTTCCCATTTGCCCATAAAAAAGAAGTCTAGCCAGGCAATGGTGGCTCACACCTATAATCTTGGTTACTCAGGAGGCTGAGACCTGAGGATGATGGTTCAAAGCCAGCCAGGGAAAGAAAGCTCATGAGAATCACCTCCAGTTAGCTACCTCCAAAAAAAGCCAGAAGCAAAGCTATGGTCAAGGAGTAGAGTGCTAGCCTTGAGCAAAAGAAGGCAGGGACAGTGCTCAGGCCTGAGACCAAGCCCCAGGATTGGATAACAACAGCAACAACAACAACAATAATGAGTGTAACATCTGAACGTTGTTGGGTTTTCAGCATGCAAGTTGCCAATTTTAGCTTCCTTGAGCCTTTGGCTGGTGTACAAACACACCACACTTTTTCTCATGCACACTCAATTTCCAGTTCTTCCAAAAAGACATGGGATGTTTCTGATTTATAGCTAAAGTGAACTTGTTGAAAAATTAGAAGTCACCTCACCAAAGCTCTTTAGGAGAAGAAAGAACAAATCCAAAGGTCCCCCCTGGCAATAGCATGGCGTGTCCTGTCTGTGTATTTCCTGCTACTTGCTCCCATTTAGTTTACAGGCTGATTTTTCTGGGCTTTGATTGAAGCCCGATGGAATGGAAATCAACCCTGTGTGAAAGAAGGTTGTGAGAATTGAGAATAGGTGGGAATCTAGGAGGTGTTTTCATTTTTTTCAGGACTTCTCATGGAGCTATTACTCATTTTTTCACATTCAGAGACATCCTCTAGACAGAGTCAGCTGAGACAGGATGAGACGAAGAAAAATGATACCACAGTTCTTGAAGAAAACAAAACCCAATTCCAAATCCTAGCCCTCAGCTCAAGCCATTCATCTTCCCAGTATGTCCTTGTCATCTTGTTTATTTCCATCAAAAATCCACCAGGCAGGGATATTCCTTCTGAATGAGCTTCCCAGCACTGTGTATCTAATTACAGCTCTGTGATTTTCAGCACCAAGGCTCCAACAAAACTAAAGGAAAGGGAGATCCAAATGGGCATCAGAATCAGGAGACATGTCAGTCAGTATGGGGTCGTCAAAACAAGTAGAAATAGCCACGGGAGACAAGAAAAAAACAGCGAACTTGTCTTACTTTGAATGGCTTGAACACTAGAGGTGTGTGTGTGTGTGTGTGTGTGTGTGTGTGTGTGTGTGTGTGTGTCTAATTTTTTCTTCAGTATCAAGGGGTGAATTCAAGTCTCAAACTTTCTTGGCTTGTTTACAGCAGGTGCTCTACCACTTGAAGCCATGCCTCTAGCCTTGCTTTTTGATGGTTAACTGAAGATGGAGTCTCCCTGTGGACTTTTCTGCTGAAGCTTGCTTTGAACCAGGATCCTTTGGCTCTCAGCCTCGTCAACAGCTAGGAGTATAAGTTTAAGCCACTGGTGCCCAGCTGGAGTTTATATTTCAAACCAAAGACGTGATATTTCAGTTATTACACTTTAATTCTTCCCTTTGAGTTCAGGTGAAACACACAGAACATGCAAAACCCACCTTTATTTATCCAACAAATGGGAAAAAAAAAACTATTGTCACTTTCTATATATTTTAAGCAAGTGAGAATTCTAAGGGTGGTTTTAAGGATTAAACGGGGTACACAGCCCCCCGGTGGTGCCTGGCTCCAAGGCTGGTATCATCAACACTCCTAACAGTCTGCCTCAGGGCGCCAGAGACCTTGCAACATTTTAATTTAAATTGTAGACTTTCTCAGTACAGTAACCATTCGTCTATAAACTACGCTGGTAACATTCTAGGATCTGGGATAGTAGGTTGTAATTTGTAGACAATATTCCTTGCTCTCTCAAAGTGGGTTTTGAGCAGCTGTTAGTTCATGTCCTTTCAGAACACGTTTTGGCCGGGCCTCGGTGGCTCACGCCTGTAATCCGAGCTGCTTCAGAGGCTGAGATCTAGGAATCATGGTTCAAAGCCAGCCCGGGCAGGAATGGTAGTGAGACTCTTAACTCTAATTAATCACTAAAAAACCTGGAAGTCTACTCAAAGAGGAGACGGCTAGCCTAGAGCAAAGGATCTCTGGGAGAGCACCCAGGCCCCGAGTTCAAATTCCAGTACTGACACCAAAACCGCCACCACCACCACCACCACCACAACAAAGAACCCACAGCACAGTCTGTCAGGGCCACAGAGCTGCCTGGAAGCCACACAGGAGGGCTGACCACCAGTGAAGGCACAGGGCTCTGAAAGCAGGCATGGAGCGGCCTGTGAGATTTGGCCAGGATGGGCTCCTCTTACGAATTACCCTTCCTTCCTTCCTTCCTTCCTTCCTTCCTTCCTTCCTTCCTTCCTTCCTTCCTTCCTTCCTCCCTCCCTCCCTCCCTTCCCTCCTTCCCTCCTCCCTCCCCCTTTCTTGCTTCCTATTTTATTTTTTTTTAGTGCTGGGACTGAGGCTCGAACTCCAGGCCAGGGCACTGTCCCTGAGCTCTTTCCACTCAAGGCTGGCATTCTGATAGTTGAGCCACAGCTCCGTGTCCAGATTTGTTCTTGGTTCAAGGTCCGCCTGCTATGAAGTATTTCCTGGGAGATTCTAAAACGCAACATTTCCAAACCATCTATTTCAGTGCTGAGTTGAGTCTCATGAAGTTGCTGATTTTGAGGTTGTGTGTGTGTGTGTGTGTGCGTGCACGCGCACACACACGTGTATGCTGGTACTGAGGCTTGAATTAAGAGCCTCGGCTCTGCCTTGTTGGCTCTCTACCACTTGAACCACAGCTACATTTCGGGCTGTTTGCTGATTCATTGGAAATAAGGGTCTCCTGGACTTCGCTGCCTGGGCTGGCTTTGAACTGTGCTCTTCATATCTGTCAGCTTTCTCAGTAGCTTGGATTATGAGTGATCCCAGCGGGTTTTGTTTTTAATATTTCAAAACTGGCCATTTTCTCCGGTGGGTGCCCAGCCGGTCTAAAGCCACCTTGCCTTTGTGGAAGCTGCCTTTTGTGTTTAGGCCTCATTCCCTCTGTAGGGGAAGGGATAGGACTCAAAACCAAACACAACAGCAACACATGGGCCAGCCCGTTTACATTTCCCTTACATCTGTGTGTTCTTTTTGTCCTAAAACTGCGGCGTGCCTTCTTTCTGCCATCAGTGTAGGCCACGTGTGGACAGATCCTTCTCGCTTGTAGTAAAGATGTAGCTGGAGCCCGTGGCTCCCCTGTAATTGCAGCTGCTCGGGAGACTGAGAACTGAGAATCACAGCTCAGAACCAGCCCAAGCACAGAGTCCACTCTTAGCTCCAATGAGCCACTGAACGTTGGGGGTGGAGCTCAAGCGGCAACGCACTAGCCTTGAGCCAAGGCGAGGGGACAGTGGCCAACCCTGAGTTCGAGCCCCAGGACTGGCACAAAACAATGTTATTTGATCTAACTGGCAATTCTCTTGCTACCCAGTTGAGGAAAGATTAAATGTAGGATTCCAATCGTGCCCTCATTTGGGCAGAGAAACAGGCAGACAGACAAATAAGGACACACACGGTGGCTGAGAAGAATGTTCTTGGCCCGCCTCACACTTTCAGTCACCTCTCCATCTCACACCATCTCCTTCTGCAGGGTGGTTTCACAATTTCCTGAAGTATTGGCTTTCAGTTAAATAGCGAGCCCTGCAGCCAAGCCCTGCGTTCTGCCTTCCCGACGGCTTCTCTACTTTCAAAGTCTGTGGGTAAGTTGGGAATTGCTTTCCATAAGGATGGGGAAAGTAGGAGAGCAACTTAGATTGGTTTGGGGCCCTGGGCTCCGTCTAGAGTTCCTAGAGCTCTGTGGTTGGAAATCTTGCTCTTTGCAACTCATTTGCCAAGGTGTACGGAGGTTTCCAAATGGAAAATTCCAGGAAGCCGTTGGCTTTCAGAGCACCGCGTAGGTTACAGGGATCTGTCATGCCCAGAGGTTTTTTTCCTCCATCTCCATCACAGGGCCGGCCTGTCTTTGTCGGACCCCTTTTGGGGACTGGTTAAGCTCTGGGCAGGAAGGATGGCCACACGTGACTCTGCCCCTGTCTAGACGTAGGCTTTGTGAGCACTGTCCAGGGTGGGGGATCTGGGGATGGACCGCCTGGTCTCCCTACCCCCCGGTCTCCCTACCCCCCTCCATTTCATTTTCACAGTCGCGCTGCAGCAGAACTTCTGTGACCTGACATCTCATCAGCAGCAGAGAAGCCTAGCCGTTTATCAGGACGCCTGTGTTTCTTTGCTTCCCATCTCCAGCGCCTCTCCAAGACTGACTTGGAGTGGGATACTTAGGGTTTCAGCCAATCACTCCTGAGGCCCGGGGCTCTGCTGTCTCCTTTCTCCCCCCGGCTCCATCCTTGCTGAGGTGGCAAAAGGAAATCTCTAGGATGTTTCTTATTTAATAAGTTCACATTGACTTAATAATGTCTAAAGATTTTTTTTTATCAGATCTTTAGTTTGCATTTGTTCTGGAATAATTTGTTCAGTGGAGTAAATGTTGACTTACCAGTGTAGATTTTAGCAGCCTAGGCTGGTTTGAAAATCATCATGTAGCCCAGGTTGAATTCAAAGTAATCATCCGTTCTCAGCCTCTTTCCTGATGGGATTACAGGTATGCACGGCCATGTCTGATTTTAAGAGAACATTTTAGGACCCAACTTATTTCCACTGTAGTACTGATGTTCAGAATACTCCTGCTGGACTCTGATCTCATTTTAAATGCTCTAATTTCACTCTCAGACTTTTGTTCTTCATCTAAACTTTAATTTTGCAGTTGTTGAGCCTGACTATGTCTCTAGTAATCCTATCCCAAAGTGAGAGATAGCAGTATAAGCATGGTGCGTGAAATATTTCCCAGGTATGGCAGCCTTAGCCAAAACCAGAATGCTTATGGCTCCAGTACAAGCCGGTTGTCTAGTTACCATCTTTCTTGGTAAAGGGTTTGGTGGTTTGTGAGGGGTAAGAGAAGGGAGAATTAGTAAAACACACAAAACCAAGATCTCCTTTATTCAAGTCCAAAGTCAGGGGAACTTCTTGCCACATTTTCATAGGAACATGGTTTTATGTAGGGCTTGGGCTAGGCCAGTGAGTGTAATTCTAACTATGAAATTTACAAAAAGCCTTTACTGTTCCTGTGGTTTTGTTTAATCTGTCCAGTAAACCTGCAGAGTAGTATGGAGGGTATTTCTTCTCTGGGGTTTTATGGAGGAAACCCAAGGTGCATAGGAAACAAGCCGTGTGCCTAGGAAACAGACCCCCCACCTGCCATGCTTTGTCTCTGCACAGTGCATGGAACCCCAGGCTGCAGCAGGTTCTTGCTGCTGCGATTTGGGGTCCTGTCTCCTATGGGGGATCTGCATGAGCTGATTTCTAGTTCACCTGCTTCATGACTCTACCCTGTCATCACGAGAGATCCATAAAGACCTAGACTTTCATCTTCTGTCTTCACAATGGGAAACAACAACAACGATTCCAGTCTTGTATACTGAGATTCCCTTCATCTTTTGTTCACTTAATATGGATCCCATCCCTTTAAAAAAACATTTCGTGAGAAGCTTTGGATTTCTTCCCCCTGGAATCCATCCAGGAGTGAAGTTAATCTCAGCCCATTACACTGCTAATGCTTATCTTCACCTCAGGATGTTTTCCAAAGTACTTAGAAGTCATTTTCCCTTCTAGGACCCAGCACTTTCCTGAGCTTCCACTTTATGTAAAATTAGCATAACTGAACCATTGATCATTTTTATCCGGGTCTTTTGAGTGGGAAAGGGGTGTGTATTAGTAATTACATTAGGACACCTGGTAGTACTCATGACTGTCCCAATAAACAGGAGCAAATGTTTCCTTGATTAAAAGCCACTGTTTAGTGGGGGTCGGGGCATAGTCTGGGTCTACACTCAAAAGTTGGTATAACTTCCTATAAGCTTCCAATTGCTCTTTATTTCCTTGCTGGTCCCCTGTATTATCACACTTATTAATGCATTTTTCAAAAAAATCTGTACTGCGCATGTTATCCTTTGTTCCTTCAGACAGGGAATAGCACTGCACACAAGATTTAACACACACTGGGTGCCCAAAAAATAATGTAGATGAATCAGCCCGTCACCACTCAGAGGTATTTATCTGATTGATTATTGAAGATGAATTAGTGATTATTTTTGTAAAGGAAAAAAAATGCTAGGGATTGTGCTACTTTCGGGGATATAGGGTCTAGGCAAGTCCACTTCGTATTTTGGTATCTGGAGTAAGCCTCATCCCTCTCCTCGCCAAATGACGTAGCAGTAGGTTGTGTGCCTAGAAGTATTTAAATTGCAATGGCACAATGGGCAGGTATGAAGTCTATCATCTCTTTGAGTGGAACCCGGCTAGACTGGCTTCTAGCTGCTTCTGTAGCCCCATGCAGAGCAGGAGCTCGGGGTGGCACAAATCTTCAGAGCTGTTTAGTCCAGGCGATGACCAACATGGAGTCTGTAGATCACTAGCTCGGCCAGATTTGGGAGGACGGGGTCATGTTAGTGAAACTTAGAACAGAATAGTCGGTGGACTAGAGTGTCAACTTGAAATTTTATAAAGAAGATGATACAAGTGTGCCTGAATGTGCCTGTGGACTGGTCAGCAAGAGTGACCCATGCTGATGCAGGAGGCAGAGTTCAGGGCCGTCAGAACCAATCTCAGTGCCGTCAGAACCAAGCTCGGTGCCGTCAGACCAAGCTCAGCGCCGTCAGACCAAGCTCAGTGCCGTCAGACCAAGCTCAGTGCCCTCAGAACCAAGCTCAGTGCCGTCAGACCAAGCTCAGTGCCCTCAGAACCAAGCTCAGTGCCGTCAGACCAAGCTCAGTGCCGTCAGACCAAGCTCAGTGCCGCCAGACCAAGCTCAGTGCCGTCAGACCAAGCTCAGCGCCGTCAGACCAAGCTCAGTGCCGTCAGACCAAGCTCAGTGCCCTCAGACCAAGCTCAGTGCCGTCAGAACCAAGCTCAGTGCCGTCAGACCAAGCTCAGTGCCCTCAGAACCAAGCTCAGTGCCGTCAGACCAAGCTCAGTGCCCTCAGAACCAAGCTCAGTGCCCTCAGACCAAGCTCAGTGCCGTCAGAACCAAGCTCAGTGCCGTCAGACCAAGCTCAGTGCCGTCAGACCAAGCTCAGTGCCCTCAGAACCAAAGTTCTTCCAGGTTCTCAAAGATTCACAAGTTCATTCTTTGGAAACTCCATTCATCCTCAGCAGTGTCAGAGAACAGATGTCTACAACTGGAATACTGGATTTACAATTGTCTGCAATAATATACACAATAAAGTAGAATAGATTTTTTAAAATTTAAATGGGAGAATGAGACGGGACAGAGAGTTTTGCCTGGAAAACAGAGGTCTGTGCGTCCCTGACAGCTTGACCGAGGGTGAGTCATGAATCTGAAGCTAAGCTTTCCTGAGGCCTGGATAGAGAGACACGGATCAATGTTTCCCCCTTTAGTTTCCATTTGTCATCTCCCCATGCCTGACATGTCACTAAATGACTGAATCCCTAAGTTATCTCCTGGTTTCAAAGAATGGCATCACAGTGGGGCAATCTAGATCTTCCAGGTGCAGACCTACACCTCCCGAGTACTGTAACTCTATGGGGAATGTTTGTGTCAAGGGGTGCTTTGCTTACTTAATCATTTACAAATGAAGTCTGATCAGCTTTCTTATATGCAAACCACAGATGATTTAAAAGGAGACACAATTCCCCACTCTACCATATGTATTTTCTTTTTTATTTTTGAGCACAAAAGTATGAAATGTACTCACTAGGTGAAGGCTAACAAGAGAAGGTTTCTGGATCTTAATTTTTTTTTAATAATCTGTACCACTTTGGATATGGGCTAACTTTTTATTTTTATTGTCAAGATGATGCACAGAATGGTTACAGTTACATGCTTAAGGTAGTGAATACATTTCTTGTCATACCTGTTATCCCCTTCCTCATTTTTCTCCCTCCTCCTCTCCTCCCCCAGTCCCTTGCTTTCTTCATTATTTTTTCAAAAAACAAAAAACAAAATAAAATAAAAAGGAATCTTATCCTTAATGTCCACTGTCACTCTAGTCTACAATGCTTATGTCCTCTATGATTACTAACTGTAAAACAATTCCTTCCAGACCAGGTGATATATATATATATATCTTTTCTTTTGCTACGTGTAATCTGTTCCTTCTTTTTCTCTAATTTCCCCCCTCCCTGCTGCCCTTGAGTTGCTTGGTTTGTTCTCCTCAGTGCCCATTGCAGCTGTTGGGCCTTTTCTACTGTACTTTTCCCAGCATTTTCCACTCATTCTGTGTCCTCCTTCCAGCTTCTTTCAGATCTGTACTGTGTACATCTTGTGTGAGGTAAAGGGTACAGGGACCTTTCGTTTCTCTAAGATTGATTGAAGTCTTTTGCTTCTTTATCTTTGGTGTTCTTTAGAGCCTGGATATTAAATTATGTACATATGAATTTATGTACATATAATTTAGAGTTTGGGTTTCACTTTTGGGTGCCTTTCTCCCAAGGCTACCCTCTCCCCCACCTTTTTTGGTCTCCCTGTGAAATGGTACCTTGGGTCCTGCTTTCTTTGTCATATCTCTGTTTTTTATTTCTAACATCCACATATCAGGGAGACCATGTGCCTTTGTTCTCGGTGTTCTAGGCTTGTCTCAGTCAACATTATTTGTTCAAGGCCTGTCAATTTCCCTGTGAATGCCATTATTTTATCATTTCTAATTGCTATGTAGTGTTCCATTGTGAACAGGTACCATATTTTTTGGATCCATTAATCTGTGGAGGGGCATCTGGGTTGTTTCCATATTTTGGCTATTGTGAATTGTGCAGAGATAAACATGGACGTGCAGATGTCTTTATGGTATCCTGGATCCTGTTGTTCAGGATAGACGCCTAGGAGTGGTATGGCTGGGTCACAGGGTAGGTCTATGCTGAGTTTTTTGAGGAACCTCCATACTGTTATCCAGCAGTGCAGAGGGTTCCTCTTTCCCCGCACCCCTCCAGCATTTGTTGTTGCTGAGTTCAGAGTATAGGCCATTCTAACCGGGGTGAGGTGGTATCTCAGGGTTGTTTTTATTTACCATATGTACTTTCTATAACAATTAAAGAACTATATTCTGACTCAGTGTCTTTGTTTTATTGGCATGGTGATAGATTTCACTTGCTTCCATGGTGAGTTAGTACCTAAAGTTCCTTTTCGTAACATGGACCACAGGAAAATGAATTTCGTTCTCAAGTAGTGATGGAAAAGAGTGATGCGTCCTCTGTTTTCTTTTGTCTTCCAATCTGATGAGGAGCACATTGCCTTGCTCTTCCGATGTGCTGAGGCTGCCAATGGGTTAGAAACTATCTGCCTCAGACAGCATATCCTTCAGCCGATGACTGGAACAGGAAAATGTAGTATGTCTGCACCGTGGAATGCTGCTCAGATAAAGAAGAATGCAATTACGTTGTTTGCAGGGAAGTGGAGGGAAACAAATATCATCATGTCAAGTGAAGTAAGCCAGGTTCAAAAGGATAAATGTCACATGTTTTCCCACATATGTGGATGCCACACCCAAAACATAGATCAGCACTCAGGGGATCATATATGTATATATATGTATATATATATATACACACACACATATATGCTTATATATACCAATCAGACTCAAGTTTCGCATGTTTGAGATACTGCAGTAAAGCTCCTTTGAACATCAGCATGAGCTTTTGTGCTAAAGGCTACTCCTCTGTCACTTAAACCACATTTCTGCTTTTGGTGTTTGCGAGGCAGGTGTTCTATCACTTGAGTCATACCTCTAGCCCTTAACTTTTTTGGGGGGTACTGAGCTTGAATTCCAGGCCTCTTGCTCTTGCATGGCAATTTTTTTTTTTTTTTTTTTACTCAAGACTGGTGCTCTACCACTTGAGCTCTCCACTTCAGTCTTCTGGGTGGTTAATTGGAGATAAGAATCTTATGGACTTTCCTGCCTAGGCTGGCTTTGAACCATGATCTGGAGATCTCAGCCTCCTGAGGAGCTAGGATTGCAGGCGTGAGCCCCCAGCACGTGGCTGACCTTTACCTTTTAATAGTGCAATATTAATTACACAATGTGAGGAGTTTCATTACGGCATTTCCATCACTGACCTATAACAAGCTTTGGTAATAAATAGGCATCCTCCCCACTACTTTTGTCCCCTTCGATCACTGTCTCCAGAACCTCTTCCTGCCCCACCCCCAAGCTCTGATGACCATTTGTCTAGTTTCTAGCGCCACGATTTTAGCTTTCAGTTTCCACGCATGAAGAAGACCGCGTGCTTGCTTGTCTTTCTGTGCCTGGCTCTTTTCACTTAACATCACATCCCTCGGATATGGCTCATTATTTCATCTTTTCTTTTTCAGGTCTTATTTTAAAGATCTCAATACAGTTTGATAGCTAGGGTGGTTTCTTTTGTTTGTTTGTTTGTTTTTTTGGTTTTGGTCTTTATAGGTCTGCTCTCAGGTTTTGTGCTGTTATTGATAATATGAATGGGATTGTTATTGTTTTTGTTTGGTTTTTGTGTGCTGGTCCTGGGGTTTAAACTCAGGACCTAGATGCTGTCTTTGAACTTCTTGTTTTGTTTCATTGGTTTGCTCAAGGCTATTAACAGTGCTCTACCATGAGCGCCATGGCTTTACTTCCGGGGTTTTTGAGTAGTTTCTTGGAAATAAGAGGCTTATGGACTTTCCTGCTCCTGCTGTCTTCAAACCATGTTCCTCAAATCTCAGCCTCCTGAGTAGCTAGGCTTATAGGTGAAAGCCACAGGTGCCTGGCTGATTTTTTTCTTTGTTTCTTTTCTATTGCATTATCTAATGGATTATTATTAAATTATAAGTAAGCTATGTGTTTGTATATTTTTCTTGTATCTAATATCTTAAGCTCTGAGCTTTTAAATTTAATCAATATTTTATTTATTTGTTTGTTTGCTTGCTTTTGCGCCAGTTCTGGGGCTTAAACTCAGCTCTGTTCCTGAACTTAAAAATTTTTTTTAATTAAAGGCTAGCACTCTGTAACTTGAGTCAGAGCTCTACTTCTGGCTTTTTTTGGGTGGTTAATTGGAAATAAGAATCTCACAGATTTTCCTGGTGGAACTGGTTTTGAGCTGAAATCCTCTGGTCTCAGTTTCTAGAGCAGGTAGGATTACAGGCGTGAGCCATAGATGTGCAAATTGATAAGCTTATCTCCTTAGGTATTCTACATGATCAATGAAATCAGTGTTGGAAAACAGTGGTGGTGTTACCTCAGCTACCTTACACAAGAATATTCTTTAGTCAGTTCATTAAACTATGTGTTTACCTCTGAGTACCTTCTTAGCTGGTTTGATTACTCGTGATAAGAACATGTAACAGGAGATCTATCTTCTGAGAAGTGCTAAAATGTGTAGCAGAGCATTGTTAATTATAAACACAAAGTTGCACGAGCAGATCTTTGTACTTCAGTCTCCTTGCAGAACTTCATACTGCGGGAGACCAACTCCATTTCTTCTTCCTCAGACGGGGGGAAGAGGGTAGCATTACAGTTTTGACCCTATGATGGCGACGATTTCAGTGCCCTCTTCTAAGTGGAACCATGGTATTTGTGTTTCTATGACTTACGTCATGTAATAAAATGCTCTCTTTTCCTTTTCCAATTTCTCGTTTTTACACTAGGGTTTGACGTCAAGGTTCAGGTTTCTAGGTGGGTGCTGTACCGCTTGAGCCGCACCTCCAGCCCCTTAGTGTAATGTTCTCAGGGTTCGTCCACCTTGCTGCGTATGGCCGAGTTGCTTTCTTTTGATGGTCGGGTAATATTCCACTGTATGGACGTAGCAGTCTCCTTGTTGATTCTCTCACGGATCGACAGGTTGGTTGTCTCTCCATCTCAGCCACTGTGAATATTGCTACAACGGGGATGGAAGCCCGTACACCTTTCTCAATTTTTTTTTTTCAGATAAATACTTAGCGGTAGGGTTGCTGTTTCATGGGGGTTTCACCTTTCGTTTTGTGACGAGCTCGCATCCTGGGCTTGCTGGTGGCTGCATCGGCGTGGACGCGGGCCAGCAGTGTCCAGAGGCTCCAGCGCCTGCTCAGCCGTGCGCGCTGGCTGGGTCTCGTTTCTTCGGCAGAGGCCATTGAAGGGCGTGGGAGGACGTCTCTCAGTGCTGCTGCTGCCCCTTGCTCTGAAGAGGAGTAGTGCTGAACTTCACATCGCTCTGGGCCTTGTCTGTCCAACAATGCCCATCCAAATCCTTTTTTTTTGTCTACTTGGACTATAGAAATTTCTTCTGTATTTTATACATTTGCTCCTTATCAAATGCATGGTTGAATGATATCTTTTTCCCATTCTGTAGGCTGTCTTGTCACCCTGTTGATTGTTTCCTTTGCAGAGCAGAACATTTTTGGTTTGATATATCCACTTGTCATTTCCCCCTCTTCCAAAGCATTTCAAGAAGAGAATGGTCAAAACTGTATACATTTTTCTAAGTTTGTGTGCACTGCTTATAGTTCAAGATTCTTTGAAATGGTAGAGGAAACTATGATGATCTTGTTTCTAATAGATGCTTCTAATTTCCTATTTGTTCTAGTTGGAAATGATGCACACATTTATATATCTCTAGGGGTGTGTGTGTGTGTGTGTGTGTGTGTGCAAGGGTTAATCAATGAGTCTTTTGTTGTTCAAGTAGCCAACTAGGGTCCACATTTACAGGCCTGCGGCCAGTGCTCTTGTTTCAGGACTCAGCAGCTTAGCACTTGTCTTCAGAGGACAGCATTATGTCCTCCTTTCCAAGAGCGTTGAACTCCATCGCAACTTCCCAGCAATTTATGGCATCCTGAGACTCTGCGGTCACGGAGGTTTCTTCAGAGAACCTTAAAGGCTTATTAACCACTGGATGAAAAATCACTTTCTGTAGTATATTTGATTACATCTCTACCTTAAGAATTAAGGTGTTTTTTTTTTAAAGGAAAACAAATACAATCAATATTGAGTTGTTTTCATGAACAATGCATAGTTATTTTCACATAGGGTAATAAAAATAACTTGCCTTGACACCAAAAAAATGTTTTTTAAGGAATCTGTGATACCATCTTTGATTCTCATGGGTGTTTTTCTCTCAATATATAAATGAAAATCAGTTCAAAGTGGCTGCCTGGGTCCCAAAAGTCTCTCAGAAAAAAAAAAATTCTTTTCCCAGACCACAGTGTAGTGAAATAAATTAGTATAATGATTTATGTTTACTGTTTTAGTCAATTCTGATAGAGATTATAGAGACAAAATGACAAAGTGCCTTAGTGGCAAACTTAAATCATGTCAGCCAATCTTTAGTTTTTCCTTACCCTAATTGCTCCTCCTGTTCATTTATCTTCCCGGGCAATCTTTGGAAGAAATACTAGTTCAATCAGTGCCTGGGCAAACCACCCGAGATAAAAAAGTTGAGTCTAATTTGTCTCACTAAATTGTAATGCCTCTAGTAAACAAATCTTAGTTTGAAAGGAGACTGAAGAAATCTGAATAATTATGGCTACCAAATGCTCTCTTTCTGCATTCCTAAGGATACTATTCATACGCAGGGCTTGCGACTGCCATTCTTAACCTCTCCTTATTTTCTTGATTGTCTTTGGAGATGTGTCCTATTTCCAAATTAGAAACCAGCAGTGCGTGCATTTTGTGCATACAATATTTTTGTTCATAAAATGTAGAAACTGCTTCCTCTAAAAGTGAAAAATACGGACTTTTTAAAGATGGAAAAGTCTTTTAGAAGAACAGGAGATGCTGCCTGAAGCAGACTTGGGAGCACATAAGCTTTTAGGTGATAAGAACAATCTTAAAAGTGTGTCTGGGCTGGGAATGTGGCTTAGAGGTAGAGTGCTCACCTTGCATGCCCTGGGTTCGATTCCTCAGCACCACATAAACAGAAAAAGCTGGAAGTGGCACTGTGGCTCAAGTGGTAGAGTGCTAGCCTTGAGCAAAAAGAAGCCAGGGACAGCGCTCAGGCCCTGAGTCCAAGCCCCAGGACTGGGAAAAATAAAATAAAATAAAACAAAAAGTGTGTCTGCCAGGCACTAGTGACTCATGTCTGTAATCCTAGATACTTAGGAGGCTAAGATCTGAGGATCTCTGTTCAAAGCCAGGCCAGACAGGAAAGCCCATGAGACTCTTTATCTTCAGTTAACCATCAGAAATCCAAAGGTGGGTTTGTGGCTCAAGTAGCATTGAGCAAAAAAGCTCAGGAACAGCACTCAGGCCCTGAGTTCAAGCACCAGGACCAGGGTGAAAAATGTGGAATTATACACATATTACTTTTCACTTGGGACAGGGAAGGCTAAAGGATCTAGAGAGAGTGGCTATTGGGTTGGGAATATGGCCTAGTGGCAAGAGTGCTTGCCTCGTATACATGAAGCCCCGGGTTCAATTCCTCAGCACCACATACGTAGAAAATGGCCAGAATCGACGCTGTGGCTCAAGTGGCAGAGTGCTAGGCTTGAGCGGGAAGAAGCCAGGGACAGTGCTCAGGCCCTGAGTCCAAGGCCCAGGACTGAAAGAAAAAGAAAGTGGCTGTTATGAAGCTGCTTTGTGCTTTGATTGAAGAGCCATGGAATATGGCATCCACCAGTGATCATTAAATCAGGGTGTATATAATTAAAGTCCTTTAATTTTTTTTTTTTTGCTCTGAATGCGGAACCATCCCGCGTCTTACAATCTCTCCCCTCCGCGCTAGAGGGAGGCCTGCGAGTCTGAGCTGCGAGGGGAGGCGGAGGCAGCTCGGCGCTGGGCCGGCAGAGGGAAAGTCTGCAGCCCTGGTCCCTGGGAGCCCCCCCACCCCCACGCCTGAAGACACGCCCGACAGGATCCTTGCCAGGCCGGCTTCAGAGCAGCCCTCACCCCCACAAGATGGGCTTCCGTGTTGGTCATAGAGCATTCGGGCGAAGGCATCGAAGAGGCCATCTTCAACACGGGAAGACTTGGAAATCAGGGAGAACACGTGATCTCCGAGAAATCAGGGATGCGCTTGAGGACATGATGGGGAAATAAGGGGATGCGTTGGGATGAAACTCTGGGGCCTGTGGGACTCAGAGGACTGACGCGAGACTCTGAAAACCCGCTTTTTGGAAATAAGAAGATGCGGCTAGAGAAACATATGGGAAGAAGGACAAGGCTTGAAACTTAAAGCGAGCTTTTAGTCTTTAATGGTTGGGTGGCTCCCTTCCTACCCATGTGCTTGGGCTTCAGTGACGGACACACTTGCCACGCGTTTTCTTGACAGCTCACCGCGCGGAGACTTGGTACCAAGCAGACAGAACGGCGGTGCGCAAAAGATACCTGAAGGAGGAAGTCAAAGAAAACAGGGTTTCTGCTTTTGTTTTTAAATAGGGTTTTGTCCGGCGCTAGTGGCTCACGCCTATAATCCTAGCTGCTCAGGAGGCTGAGATCTGAGACTGTGGTTTGAAGCCAACCCAGGCAGGAAAGTCCATGAGACTCTATCTCCAATTAACCACTCAAACACCAGAAGTGGCGCTGTGGCTCAAGTGGTAGAGCGCTAGCTTTGGGCCCAAAGAGGCTCAGGGACAGGCCCCAAATTCACATTTTAGGACTGGTAAAAATAAATAAAAAATAAAACAGGGCTTTTGTATGAGGAAGACAATTGGGATATAGAACTTACTCAGCTGCACAGGAATATCTATCTGTCTATCTATTCTGTCTAGCTCTATCTCCATTTCTACCTGGCTGTATCTATATCCTCTATCTACATAGAAATAAGCTATAGATATCTATATAGCTATATGTGATAGATTTACGCCTATGTATCTATAACTACAGATAGATTTGCAATAGATCTATGGATATATGATAGATCTAGCTAGCTAGCTGGATATATAATCACACCCAGGCTGAGATGATGTAACTTAGGTGATAGCTGAATTACACAAGTGCTTGGGTTTTGTTGGTTTTGTCCTAAATCCAAAGAAAGAGGACA
Organism: Perognathus longimembris pacificus; assembly: GCF_023159225.1. Taxonomy (NCBI): domain Eukaryota; kingdom Metazoa; phylum Chordata; class Mammalia; order Rodentia; family Heteromyidae; genus Perognathus; species Perognathus longimembris. The sequence continues at coordinate 86,976,986 of NC_063165.1, read as the reverse complement.
TGCAATTTACACAGACCAAAAACAAATAGGCCCATTGTTTCCTTACACTTTACAATATAAAACCAATCCCATGTACATGCCATCGTTTTATTTTTCCTTTGTGGAAATTTGCTGCCAATGGGACGGTCACCGGTGCGGGGCTCTGACACTGAGCAGATGGTTCTACATCACAAGAACGACAAGAAGCACTTTGATGTATAGACACCTTCATGCATCTATCCACCACAGCTGTCCTTGAGAGAACCATTCCTATCTTCATTTTGCCGATGGGAGAACGGGATTTTAGGCCGGTGAGCTGGTGTGCTCGCTCACGAGTAGATAGCTAATCATCGACAGAGCCAGAATGCCAGAGATCCCAGGATTCTCCCTCTCCTTCCTCCATCGCCCCAGCGAGTTGCTACAGAGAAGGGAAGAGGAAGTGGCTAACGTCCACAGCCAGAGGGGAGCTCTTGCACAAGGCGATGGAAGGGACGTGATGGTCTGTGCAGCGAGTGCACGAAAGAAAGAAGAAGGAAGGGGCTGAGGCGGCTTTCAGACACCGCCACCGCCCCCATCCCCATCACATCCTCACCCAGGGACTTCCAGCCCCGCAAAGGCACTTGCCCCCACCCCCCCCCGGCTGAGCACACCCTGCACCCTGGGGAGTGGGGTGGCTTGGAGGGGAGAGGAATGGGGGAGGCGGGGGGGGGGGGGCCTCCCCACAGAGGCGGAATGGATCCCTGCTCCCGCATTGTCTTGGCTTGTTTGCTAGTTCCCTGTAACAAAATGTTTCTATTAAAGGAAAACAACTTCAATATTTAATAGGGAAAGTTATCTTTTATTAAAAACTCCACCAGCAGCAAGGAAAGAAACGAAATGCCCTCTCCTCCCCTGCAAATGCTCACCAACGTAAGTCGGAAAGAACGATCTCAGAGCCGAAAGGAGTTTGGTCTCAGACTAAACAGAGAGTGTTCCGCAGACCCACTGTAATGTGTGGATTTTTTTTTTTTGTAGTTAAGAAATTAAAGCATGAAGACAAGAGAATCTTGGCTTCAGTGCTTTATGAATAAAATCCTAATTCCCACCGAAGCCTTGAATTCTGATCACGTTCCCTGCTGGCTCATTTGCCAGGGTCATCTTCCTCTCATCAGTCCCGAGAGAGAGGAAACATCGAGAACTCAGGATCCCCGGAGGAAACCCCAACTTTGGGGGGACCTTTGCGGGTGTCACCCCCAAACAGAAGCTGCGCCGCCTCTCTCCCGGGGCAGGGGGTAATAAAGCCCCCGTGCTGCAGGGGCAACTGAAACATACTGGGGGAGGAAAAAAAAAAGATAAAATTCTCCTTCTTCTGAGCTCTTTTTATAATTGTTTTCTGCAATCTACTTTGAACAGAATTGCTTAGGAGCAGTTTGATGAAGGAAAGGAATGAGGAAAATAAGTTGTTGAAGATGTGAAAAATATTTGTCTCATCACCTGCCTGCCTAGTTCAAATGGAAGGCAGCCTTAAAAAAAATGAGCTACTCAGGAAGCTGAGATCTGAGCATGGTGGTTCGAAGCCAGCCTGAGAAAAATAGTCCGCGGGACACTTATCTCCCATTAACTACCAAAAAGCTGGAAGTGGAGCTGGAAGTGGAGCTGGAAATGGGCTCAAGTGGTGCAGCCTAAGTCTTAATTGTTGGGGGGGGGGCGCTTAGGTCAACCCTAGGATCAGTGTGAAAATAACCCAAAGCAAACCAACAAACCAACAAGTAACAACCAAAGGCTGGATGGAGATGCAGAAGGAAACTGGCCGGCAGGAAGGCCCCCAGGCTGCGATGTGGACGTAGGCCGTGACTGGACTCACCACTACACCGTCCCAAAGCGCTGGGCTCCTCGGGGGGCTGAGATCTCTGAGGACCGTGGTCAAAGCCGGCCTGGGCAAGAAGATCTGGGAGATGCTAATTCCCACTGAAGCCTTGAATTCTGATCACGTTCCCTGCTGGCTCATTTGCCAGGGTCATCTTCCTCTCATCAGTCCTGAGAGAGATGAAACATCAAGAACTCAGGATCCCTGGAGGAAACCCCAACTTTGGGGGGACCTCCAATTAACCAGCAAAAGCCAGAAGCAGAGCTGCAATCTCCCTGCAGTCAGAACGCCCATCATCAAGAAAGCGAGCCAGGCACCCGAGGCTTGTGCCGGTTATCCTAGCTATGCAGGAGGCAAGGAATGGGAGGATCTAGTCTTGAAGCAAGAAGCTAGAAGCCTGACGCTAGACTGGACGGAACGGGAGGCCCCTTCTTACCTCATCCTTGGGCACTATCCCTGTCATCCTAAAATAAGTGTGAGGCTGGGATCAAGAGGGTTGGGATTGCAGGCCAGCCTGTGCAGAGAAGTTGAGACCCTATCTCATCAGAAGAAGCAGAGAGTAGCCATGCGCACGCACCTGCCGTCGCAGCTGTGATGGGAAAGTGTAGGCCGATCCCAGTCTAGACATGCACCAGGCAGCGCGCAGAAACAACCACTGCAAGAAGAGGCTGGAGATGGGGCTCAGGGGTAAAGAATCCAATTAGTGAGCTTGAAGCTCTGAATTCAAACTCCAGTTGCCACAGAAAAGACAGAAAGAAGAGAAGAGAAAAAAAGAAAAAGCAACAGCAGATGCTGTCAATGCTGTGGAGGAATGTAAATGAGTGCACCTAGTATGGAAATCACTATGGAGCTTTCTGAAGAAACCACAAGAATTATCCTTCTCTACCACACTCCAGCTTATAGCCAAAGGGATGTAAGTTGACAGACAAGAGAGACACCCCTACACCCGTGTTCTACCTACACTATTTGAAATCCCCTCTAGCCACTGCAAACTACTGTACAATAACTGACAGGTTTGTTTTATAACATTTAAAAGCTTAACATCACAATTGTAGTTGCTTTACAAACACTATTAACTCAAGATCTAGAAAATTGGCATTTCTTTATCCCTATAAAATGTTTAAGGTAAGAATGTCCATTATCAGGAAATCCAATAATAACAAATGCTGGAGGGGATATAGCCAAAAGGGAACCCTACTACATTGTTGGTGGAAATGCAAACTTGTTCAACCACTCTGGAAAGCGGTATGGAGGTTCCTAAGAAGGCTAACCATAGAGCTCCCTTACAACCCAGCAGCCCCACTTTTGGGCATCTACCCAAATTACAAGCAAGACCACACTAAAGCCACCAAAACAACTATGTTCATTGCAGCACACTTTGTCGTTGCTAAAATATGGAACCAACCCAGATGCCCCTCAGTAGATGAGTAGATCAGGAAAATGTGGTGCATATACACAATGGAATTCTATGCCTTCATAGAAGAATGGAAGGACTTGGAAAAAGTCATATTAAATGAAGTGACCCAGACCCAAAGAAACATAAACCCTATGGTGTCCCTCATAGGGAATAACTAGTATATGACTAGGCTAGTCATGGTAGAAGACCAAAAGACCCCAATAGCTATATCCATACGATCACATAAGATGATGCCAAGTGAAATGAACTCCATGTTACAGAAACAAGAGTTATACCTCTCTTGTATTTATTATCAACATGCCATGTGAAACCATACCTTTTGTATTTATTAATTTTTGTTCTTTTACTTGTCTGTCTGCTTGTTTGGTCATTTAGTTTTGTTTCTCTTGTACTCCCTTCCTGTGGTTGTACCCCTGCTAACACTATATCTCATCCAAATACCCTGGATACTGTTTATAAGGGTATTAGAACTGGGGAAGGGAAAGGGAATATCAAAATGGAGAGACAAAGGACAAAAAGACAAACCATTCCAAAAGAACTTGCAAAAAACCATTTCATGTAAATCAACTGCACAACTCTTGGGGGGAGAGGGAAAGGGGGAGGGAGGAGGGGGGGAAATAAGGGAGGAGGTAACAAGTTGAACAAGAAATGGACTCACTGCCTTACGTATGAATCTGCAACCCCTCGGTACGTCACTTTGACAATGACGACAAAAATTTAACAAAAGGATGTTTAAGGGTTTTAAGTTGCAAATCAGAATTTGGTTTCGTGTGCGTATTTCTCTGTGTGTGTGTGTGTGTGTGTGTGTGTGTGCACACGCGCGGGCGTCAGTCCTGGGACTTGAACTTAGGGCCCAGGCACTGTCCCTGAGCTTTTGTGCTCAAGGCTGAGCCACAGCTCTACTTCCAGCTTATTATTATTTTTTGGTAGTTTCTTGGAGATAAGAGCCTGATGGCATTTCCTGCCCAGGCTGGCTTCAAACCGTGACCCTCAGAGCTCAGCTTACTGAGCGGCTAGGATGACAGGGGTGAGCCACTGCACCTGACTGGTTTCAAGTTTTTACATACTTTTTTTTTTCTGTCCTATCAAAATGTGATATTCAAGCAATAGCTTCTTTCCTTTTCCTTTTTCTTTTTGGCCAGTACTGAGGCTTGAACTCAGGGCCTGGGTCCTGTCCTTGAGTTTTTTTGTTTTTTTTTTTATTCAAGGCTCTATCACTTAGGCCTCAGCTCCACTTCTGGCTTTCTGGAGGATAGTTAGACCTAAGAGTCTCAGAGACTTTCCTGCCCAATTTGGCCCTGGACCACGACCCTTGAATCTCAGCCTCGTATCCTGAGCCACTGGCAAGATTTTAACCTGCATTAATCCATGTTACATTTATTAATCTACATTACATTGTTACCGTAATCTACATTTTAATCTGCATTCACATTTTCAAAATTATGCTGGGGCTTGTCC